>NC_069501.1:1019166464-1019361464 GCF_027579735.1 Bombina bombina
AAAGAGGGCTTGTCTCCCACTATTTTCCCAATTCCTTCATCAGTTTGTAAAAATTGCCATTTCTCAGCAAGGATTCCACAAATCCTTTCCCAATGGCAATAATATTCAGTAACAAAACGTACTTTCTGGTCTTTGGGTTTAGCTTTAGTCTTATAAAGCAAGTCATCCCTATTCTCTCTCCTAGCTCTGTTCATAGCATATCTTAGATTCCTTTTTGAATAGCCGCTATTTTCAAACCTATTATACATTTCTATAGCATGTGTATTGAATTTCCTCATACTAGAACAGTTTCGCCTTAAGCGGAGAAACTGTCCAACTGGTATTCCACGTATCAAAGATTTGGGATGATGACTACGATAAATTTCAGTTGCTATTTTTTTTTAATTTTGATAGGGCTATTAGATTAGGTGTAATTAGTTTAAATATCTTGTAATTTGTTTATTATTTTCTGTAATTTAGTGAGGGTTTTTTGTACTTTAGCTAATTTAATTTAATGTATTTAATTTTTAATTTAGTTAATTTATTTAATTATAGTGTAGTGTTAGGTGTTATTGTAATTTAGGTTAGGTTTTATTTTCCAGGTACTTTTGTATTTATTTTAGCTAGGTAGTTATTAAATAGTTAATAACTATTTAATAACTATTCTACCTAGTTAAAATAAATACAAACTTGCCTGTAAAATAAAAATAAACCCTAAGATAGCTGCAATGTAAATATTAGTTATATTGTAGCTAGATTAGGTTTTTTTTTACAGGTAAGTATTTAGTTTTAAATAGGAATTATTTAGGTAATAATATTAATTTTTATTTAGATTTATTGTAATTATATTTAAGTTAGGGGGTGTTAGGGCTGGGTTAGACTTAGGTTTAGGGGTTAATACATTTAGTATAGTAGCGGCGACATTGGGGGCGGCAGATTAGGGGTTAATAAATGTAGGTTGGTGGCGGCGATATTAGGGATGGCAGATTAGGGGTTAATAATATTTAACTAATGTTTGTGAGGTGGGAGTGTGGCGGTTTAGGGGTTAATATGTTTATTATAGTGGCGGTGACGTTGGGGACGGCAGATTAGGGGTTAATAAGTGTAGGTAGGTTGCGGCGACATTGGGGGCGGCAGATTAGAGGTTAATAAATATAATGTAGGTGTCGGCGATGTTGGGGGCAGCAGATTAGGGGTTAATACATATAATGTAGGTGGCGGCGGTGTCCGGAGCGGCAGATTAAGGGTTAATAAGTATAATGTAGGTGTCGGTGATGTTGGGGGAAACAGATTAGGGGTTAATAAGTGTAAGATTAGGGGTGTTTAGACTCGGGGTTCATGTTAGGGTGTTAGGTGTAAACATAAATTTTATTTCCCCATAGGAATCAATGGGGCTGCGTTACTGAATTTTACGCTGCTTTTTTTGCAGGTGTTAGACTTTTTCTCAGCCGGCTCTCCCAGTTGATTCCTATGGGGAAATCGTGCACGAGCATATACGACCAGCTCACCGCTGACTTAAGCAGTGCTGGTATTGGAGTGCGGTAAGGAGCACAATTTTGCTCAATGCTCACTTCTTGCCTTTTAACGCTGGGTTTGTAAAAACCCGTAATACCAGCGCTGCAGGTAAGTGAGTGGTGAGAGAAAACTGCTCATTAGCACTGCATAGCCTCTCTAACGCAAAACTCGTAATCTGGCCTATTGCTTTTTAAGTTTTCTACAGTGCCTTCCGAGTGCAGCTTTTTTGCTTTTTGGGGATATTGCGGCATTCGCTTAGCCGCTCCTTGCTTGCACCTCTCGGGACTGTGTGTAACTCCTCCTCAAGTTCCGGCGGTGTGTCTGGCTTTCTCTTACTCACACAGGGACCTGCAGTTGCCTGGTTGTTTGTGACAGTATTTAGATATCCCCAGAGTGTTTGTAACTATTTATATTATGAAAAATAAGTACAATCTATTTGTATGCCACCCAGCTAGTGCCCAAATTGTGTAGGTCCCGCTTCTGTAATATTTGCCAACTGCGGTATGGGCGCATGCGTGTTTTTTAGTGTAATTTTCAATTTTATCGTAGGAATGCTGCAGTGAGCACATGCGTGAACAACTGTCTTTGAAACTATTTTGTAGGCGTGGCCGGAGGTAGGCAAACGTAACACAGTCGGGGAATAATACAGAACAGCGGCTTAGACATTAGCATATGAGCCTACCTAGATTTAGCTTTCAACAAAGAATACCAAGAGAACAAAGCACATTTGATGATAAAAGTAAATTGGAAATTTGTTTAAAATTACATGCTCTATCTGATATATAAATATCAAATTCTACAATTAAAAACATTCTTACACCACCTAGTGGTCAAAATTATATAAAGACAATATAGAAAAGTCAGTGAACACTATACAGAGGAAAATACAGTGCCTATTTTATGTTGACCATTAGGTTGTGATAGAATGAAGGATTTTATATTTGATATTTTGTAGAGATATGTTTCACCACTAAGTGGCATGAATATATAACACTATTTAAGTAGTGAACCGGTGTACACCTGTTATACATGAATAAGAGCTGCTGAGCTTGAAATTTTGTGATTTTGTTGTACCTGGACCTTATGAAACAATACAAAATATTATTTTATATATGTGGATGGTCTTATACTACTTTATATTTGACAAAGAGTTGGCCAATCCTATCTGTGCCTATTAACCCCTTAAGGACAAGGCCATTTTTCAATTTCTTTAAGGACCAGGGCTATTTTTACATTTATGTGGTGTTTGTGTTTAGCTGTAATTTTCCTCTTACTCATTTACTGTACCCACACATATTATATACCGTTTTTCTCGCCATTAAATGGACTTTCTAAAGATACCATTATTTTCATTATATCTTATAATTTACTATAAAAAAATTATAAAATATGAGGAAAATATGGAAAAAAACACACTTTTTCTAACTGTGACCCCCAAAATCTGTTACACATCTACATTCACAAAAAAAACCATGCTAAATAGTTTCTAAATTTTGTCCTGAGTTTAGAAATACCCAATGTTTACATGTTTTTTGCTTTTTTGCAAGTTATAGGGCAATAAATACAATTAGCACTTTGCTATTTCCATTTTTTTTTCTCAAAATTAGCGATGGTTACATTGGATCACTGATATCTGTCAGGAATCCCTGAATATACCTTCACATGTATGTATATTTTTTTAGTAGACAACCCAAAGTATTGATCTAGGCCCATTATGGTATATTTCATGCCACCATTTTACCGCCAAATGCGATCAAATAAAAAAAACACTAACTTTTTTACAAACCTTTTCACAAACTTTAGGTTTCTCACTGAAATTATTTACAAACAGCTTGTGCAATTATGGCACAAATGGTTGTAAATGCTTTTTTGGGATCCCCTTTCTTGAGAAATAGCAGACATATATGTCTTTGGTGTTGCCTTTTGGTAATTAGAAGGCCGCTAAATGCCGCTGCGCACCACACTTGTATTATGCCAAGCAGTGACAGGGTTAATTAGGTAGCTTGTAGGGAGCTTGTAGGGGTAATTTTGACTTTAGTGTAGTGTAGTAGACAACCCAAAGTATTGATCTAGGCCCATTTTGGTATATTTCATGCCACCATTTCACCAACAAATGCGATCAAATAAAAAAAATCGCTAACTTTTTCACTAACTTTAGGTTTCTCACTGAAATAAGTTACAATTAGCTTGTGTAATTATGGCACAAATGCTTGTAAATGCTTCTCTGGGACCCCCTTTGTTCAGAAATAGCAGACATATATGGCTTTTGCATTGCTTTTTGATAATTAGAAGGCAGCTAAATGTCACTGCGCCCCACACTTGTATTATGCCCAGCAGTGAAGGGGTTAATTCGGTAGCTTGTAGGGAGCTTGTAGGGTTAAATTTAGCTTTAGTGTAGAGATCAGTCTCCCACCTGACACATCCCACACCCTGATTCCTCCCTGACCCCTCACAAACAGCTATATTCCCTCTCAATCCCACAATTGTCACTACCATCTTAAGTACTGGCAGAAAGTCTGCCAGTACTAAAATAAAAGCCATTTTGTTAAGCCTTTTTAAAAATAAATAAATAAATTCTTACACCTAGATTACGAGTTTTGCGTTAACAGGGGTGCGGTGCTAACGAGCAGTTTTCCCTTACCGCTCACCTACAGACAACACTGGTATTACGGGTTTTTAGAAACCCGGCGTTAGCCGCAGAAAAGTGAGCGGAGAGCAAAATTTAGCATCACATCTCACCTCAATACCAGCGCTGCTTACGGTAGCGGTGAGCTGGTTTTAGCTGCTCGTGCACGATTTCCCCATAGACATCAATGGGGAGAGCCTGCTGAAAATAACCTAACACCTGCAAAAAAGCAGCGTTCAGCTCTTAACACTGCCCCATTGATTCTTATGGGGACAATACATTTATGTCTACACCTAACACCCTAACATGAGCCCCGAGTCTAAACACCCCTAATCTTACACTTATTAACCGCCCCCGACATCGCCCACACCTACATTATATTATTAACCCCTAATCTGCCGCTCCGGACACCGCTGCCACCTACATTATACTTATGAACCCCTAATCTGCTGCCCCCAACATCGCTGAACCCTACATTATATTTATTAACCCCTAATCTGCCACCCCCAATGTCGCGGCAACCTAACTACATTTATTAACCCCTAATCTGCCGCCTACGTCACCGCCACTATATTAAATGTATTAACCCCTAAACCTAAGTCTAACCCTAAACTAACCCCCCCTAACTTAAATATAATTTAAATATATCTAAATAAATATTCCTATCATTAACTAAATAATTCCTATTTAAAACTAAATACTTACCTATAAAATAAACCATAAGATAGCTACAATATAATTAATAGTTACATTGTAGCTAGCTTAGGGTTTATTTTTATTTTAAAGGCAACTTTGTATTTATTTTAACTAGGTAGAATAGTTATTAAATAGTTATTAACTATTTAATAGCTACTTAGTTAAAATAAATTCAAAGATGGTGTCCCTTGAATTCCGATTGGCTTATAGAATTGGAATTAAGGTAGAAAAAATCCTATTGGCTGATGCAATCAGCCAATAGGATTGAGCTTGCATTCTATTGGCTAATCCAATCAGCCAATAGAATGCGAGTTCAATATTATTGGCTGATTGGATCAGCCAATAGGATTGAACTTCAATCCTATTGGCTGATTGCATCAGCCAATAGGATTTTTTCTACCTTAATTCTGATTGGCTGATAGAATTCTATCAGCCAATCGGAATTCAAGGGACGCCATTTTGGATGACGTAATTTAAAGGAACCTTCATTCTTCAGTTGGACTTCGCTTGAAGAGGATGCTCCGCGTTGGATGTCTTGAAGGTGGAGCCGCTCCACGCCGGATGGATGAAGATAGAAGATGCCACCTGGATGAAGACTTCTGCCCGTCTGGAGGACCTCTTCTTCCCGGCTTGGATGAAGACTTCTGCCCGTCTGGAGGACAACTTCGCCCGGCTTCATTGAGGACTTCAGCCCGGTTGGGTGAAGACTTCTCAAGGTAGGGTGATCTTCAAGGGGTTAGTGTTAGGTTTTATTAAGGGGGTATTGGGTGGGTTTTAGAGTAGGGTTGGGTGTGTGGGTGGTGGGTTTTAATGTTGGGGGTATTGTACTTTTTTTTACAGGTAAAAGAGCTGATTACTTTGGGGCAATGCCCCGCAAAGGCCCTTTTAAGGGCTATTTGTAATTTAGTATAGGGTAGGGCTTTTTATTATTTTGGGGTGCTTTTTTATTTTATTAGGAGGATTAGATTAGGTGTAATTAGTTTAAAAAACTTGTAATTATTTTATTATTTTCTGTAATTTAGTGTTTTAGTTTTTTTTCATACTTTAGATCATTTTTTTAAATTTTATTTAATTGTATTTAGTTTAGGTAATTAATTTAATTATAGTGTAGTGTTAGGTGTAATTGTAATTTAGGTTAGGATTTATTTTACAGGTAAATATGAATTTATTTAAACTAGGTAGTTATTAAATAGTTAATAACTATTTAATTACTATTCTATCTAGTTAAAATAAATACAAAGTTGCCTGTAAAATAAAAATAAACCCTAAGTTAGCTACAATTTAACTATTAGTTATATTGTAGCTATCTTAGGGTTTATTTTATAGGTAAGTATTTAGTTTTAAATAGGAATAATTTAGTGAATTGTAGTAATTTTATTTAATATTAAATTAAATTATATTTAAGTTAGGGGGTGTTAGGGTTAGGGTTAGACTTAGATTTAGGGGTTAATACATTTAATATAGTTGTGGCGGCGTTGGGGGTGGCAGATTAGGGGTTAATAAATGTAGGTAGGTGTCGGCGATGTTAGGGACGGCAGATTAGGGGTTAATAAAATTTAACTAGTGTTTGAGATGCGGGAGGGCGGTGGTTTAGGCGTTAATACATTTTTTATAGTGGCGGCGATGTCCGGTTCGGCAGATTAGGGGTTAAAAAATATTTTTAGCGTTTGCGATGTGGGGGGGCCTCGGTTTAGGGGTTAATAGGTAGTTTATGGGTGTTAGTGTACTTTTTAGCACTATAGTTAAGAGTTTTATACTATGGCGTTAGCCCATAAAACTCTTAACTACTGACTTTTAAATGCGGTATCAGTCTTGACAGGAGAGGCTGTACCGCTCACTTTTTGGAAGACTCGTAATACCGGCGTTATGCAAGTCCCATTGAAAATATAGGATACGCAATTGACGTAAGTGGATTTGCGGTATTTTCGAGTCTGACCAAAAAAGTGAGCGGTGAGCCTGTCATTTCAAGACTCGTAATACCAGCGGGCGTAAAAAGCAGCGTTGGGACCTCATAATCTAGCCGATAGTTTCTGCAGTGTAGGTTCCCCCTCAACGATCTCCCCCAAACAGCTCTCTTAACCTCCCCCCTCTTCCTATTTGTGGCCATTTTAGGTACTGGCAGCTGCCTGCCAGTACCCAATTTCTTAACAAAAATTTGCTTTTTTAATTTATTTTTTAATGTAACCCCATGTTTCCGTAGTGTAGCTGTCCCCCCTCAATATCGTACCCCCCTCCCAGATCCCCTGATCCCCTTTCCAAAGGAATATTTACCCTTTTCCCTTTCCCATAGATATAACAGTGATCGTTTGTGCGCACTCATGCAAGTGCACATCCTTCGTGCATGCACGCGTGTCCCTCGTGCACGCGCACACTCCCCCGCCCACCTTGCCGCAACTAGTCTAGCGATGGGCCGCCCACCCACCTCCCTGCAGCTGCTCCCACCCACCAACGATCAGCACCATCGCTGGCCGATGCAGAGAGGGCCACAGTGTGCCAAAAAAGGTATTGCAGTGATGCCTCAATATGGAGGCATCACGGCAATACCTTGAAAGCAGCTGGAAGCGATCAGGATCACTTCCAGCTGCTTTAAACCCTTAATGACGTACAGGGTATGTCGCTGGTCTTTAAAGACCAGTTTGTGTATGACGTACCCTGTATGACGTGTGTCGTTAAGGGGTTAAGGAGAGTGCTATTTTGTCTCTACATGTGGAATTGATTATAGCCATTGGGTGAGACGTGCACCCCCTGTTTAAAGATGGATACTTCTGAAAATGCTGGTCCTAAGGTATTTGGTTATACTGAGGAGGAAGCTCAGAAATTGAATGCAGCAGTTTTGGGCTCCAAAGACTTCCTCAATATTTCTGCTGGGGAAATAAGCACTTGTAATTATTAAATAGATGCTAAGAGGAGGATGGTATTGGAGCTACATACAGGGCAATATTTATCAATTTACCACTGGACAGGATTCATATGTTGTCAACCTGTCCTCATCTTATCACATATTGTGGGGCAAATGTGTTCTCCAAATTTATCATTGCACGAGGAAACACTTGTGCAATACCCCCCCATACCTCTCATGCAACCAATTGTGTGAGAGTAGGGCTTGTCAATCACCCTGGTCTAATGAATCTGGGGTGATTTTCATCTGTCAACTCCAGTTTGATGGAGAGCATTTATGAAGCAGCGGTTTAAACTGCTGACTTATAGATATCAGTTGCAGGCTTAAATTAGCGTGCCTGCAACCGATCGAGGCATTCGCCTTGTAATAAATCTTGCCCATAGTCACACTCTCAGAAAACTTTAAAATACAGTGAATATCTTGTGGGTTACGCATGAGTACTGTACACACTTTTTTACAGATAGAAAATATTACTGTGAAAGTATTCTTAATAAGTGTTCACTTGACGTTTTAACATGGACAGTTGAGTATGCACAAAAAGAACTGACGCATTATCAGATATTGAATAAAGAAAAGGAGGAACTCAAAAGTAAATAATCTATGGAGGAATACAAGAATACTCTTGATAAAGTTGAACAGAGTGTGGCTGTATATTGTAAAATATTGGAGTAGCATAAACATTTTACATTAAATTGTGATTAACAAGATTACAGTGCAGGTCTGATCTACAATTAGTCCCATAATGCACCATGACTAAGTTTCCAGATGGGATCAGAGGGACAGACATTCTGCAAGCGACACCGAGTGGACGATGAGAGGACAAGCGGATCTGATTCTTCTATCAGTTTTTTACTCAAAGCCTCAGATGCTGACAGCATCATGGGTGCCATAAACAATGGAGGCCCCTCAAAGCCCAAGCAGGGAGGCAAGTGGGGATCGTTGAGAACACGTGTGCGCATTGAACACTGGACAGGAATATGCCTTATTTCAGAAAACACACAGATATAAATATGCAGTACATACGGAAGTGCTCTCTATTAGACGAAACAATGAAGGAACTGATTAGAATTTTAAGTATCTTCAAGAGGATTTTCCAAGGCATAAAGCCCTTTAAAATTCTTTATTTGGACCATGATAATAAGTCTATTACATTCATTAATTAGACTAAAATCTAAACAATAATTTGGAGATAGTTGTGATGTTGCCACCATTTATACCATAACATTTGTCCCCCCTTAATATTTTTAAAGGGGCATAAAACCAAATGATCTAATTGCCTATAATTGGCTTTCAATAAGTCAAAGTATCTATCTTGTCTTTACAAGAATCCCCCTTCAGTGTAATATCCAAAAAAGTTATTTGTCCTAGTTTGAAATTCAAAAGTGAATTTCAAACACGCCACATTGTCATTCAAATGCTTTACAAATTGCAAAGCTTGTTCCTATCCAATGAAACATGAGATCATCAATAAACATCCAATAAAATCAAAATTACTATCTGAATGGATTTGTATCTGCAAACATGTTGGGTGCCTCCCACCATCCCATAAAGAGGTTGGCATAGGAGGGGGGCAACTTTGCCTCCATGGACATCCCACATTGTTGCAGATAGAAAACTCCCTGAAAAATGAATTTTTGTTATCCCCTTCGCTTATATTTTAGAGGTGATTATATCATATGCAAGTAGGTTAGTAACATTATATATACATGACATTTATGATATATAAGATAGATCTGTCCTGTTTGATTTTAAAAGGGGATTTGTACACAAGCATCATCCATCCATTAAGTTTAAATAGTTAAAAAGGAGTGTTTGCTTTTTAACCAATAGCATTGTTTTTCTTATTATTTTAAGTTAACGTGAGGAGTGTGTGTTTTTAGCTATGACTACGGCTGTAGGGTTTAAAACATGTTAGATTTCACACTCAAAACCGCTTTTTGGCACACTTTTAAGAAGAATTAAATACAATCAAGTTTTATATACATGCCACTGGGTTCTGTATGTTTCACTTTATGATTGATGACAAGTCCGACTGTCCTGCATACTCAGGAAGCGTGTTGGAGTCAGGAACTATAGCAAGGGGCAATCCTTAAGGGCTTAAAAGGTGATAACCCCTGAGAATTTCAGCAGTGCAACAATAGTGTTGGAGAGGCCCTGGTTCTACCGAGTAATGAGAGGTACGCACCATTCTTCTTCTGCACATTGCAGTCACTACGCTGCAACAACAGGACACTCTGGTGAGTTGGGTATAAATTCACTCTTTATTTATTTACAGGGGACTTGCTTTATCTATATGCTGTGAACTGGATTTATTTATTTACTTGTACACTGTGAACTGGGCCAAGACGACACCATTCAGTTAACTGGGGAATTACTTTGCTGTTGTGAGGAACAGAGGCGTAACTAGAAACCACAGGCCCAGGTGCAAGAATCTAAGAAGGGCCCCCTGCCCCCCCCACACAAAAATATGAATTTGATACATATCTTTTTTTTATTTTACATTTAACACAGAAAAAAATGTGAATCAGATTACATGTCTACAAAAGGGGGTACCCTGTGCCCACAGTCTGTGAAATGGTCTGACCCCCTATTACTGTATATAGTGACACTGTTTAACCCACTAGTACAGTATAAAGTGAGTTAGTGACACAGTATGTAATCTACTGGTGAGATGGCTGGCCTGACCCTACCCGCCCCAGTACTTTATATAGTGACCACAGTAGTCTGTGACATGGTCCAGCCCCCCCGGACTGTATATAGTGGTACTCTATAGTGACACTGTTTACCCCCCCCCCCCATGCTGTAGTAACATGGTCTGTAATCTGCTGGTTCCACAAATACACACACACACACACACACACATACATGCTTAAATACACACACAGTCACATACACACATATACACACACATATAAACATCAATGGATAAAACAGAAACACTAACCACTGTAATCAGAGACAGAGGGCCTATCTATCAAGCTCTGAAAGGAGCTTGACGGCCCGTGTTTCTGGTGAGTCTTCAGACTCGCCAGAAACAGCAGTTATGAAGCAGCGGTCACAAAGACCGCTGCTCCATAACCTGTCCGCCTGCTGTGAGCAGGCGGACAGACATCGACGGAAATCAACCCGATCGAGTACGATCGGGTTGATTGACACCCCCCTGCTGGTGGCCCATTGGCCGTGAGTCTGCAGGGGGTGGCGTTGCACCAGCAGCTCTTGAGAGCTGCTGGTGCAATGCTGAATACGGTGAGCGTATTGCTCTCCGTATTCAGTGAGGTCTGGCGGACCTGATCCGCACTGTCAGATCAGGTCCGCCAGACCTTGTTAAATAGAGGCCAGAGACACTAGTGAAGCATCACGTCACACTCACAAGTCACAAGATATCAGTGCAGGCAGCGGCAGGTCAATTTTTATTGGAAAAAAAAAGAAGTTGATTTTGTTTTTCTAAAGCAGTTGCGACCTCTGCACCCCCAGTAGTTCCCCCTCTGAGGAATAAATGTAGCCGTTTTAAGTAATTGTGCAACTGATCTAACGCATGAGATGCAAATACATAGAAAATAATAGCTTCTGTTTTGGTACGTGCACATGCAACCTTGGGTGCTAATGTAACCTGGAGTAGCTTTGATGTACAATCCATGGACTTTAAACTATGGTAGTGTAAAACTATGTGATGTGTGAAAGCACCTTCAGTTGCAGCTAACTGCTCTTCTTTATCACCAGATTTCCCCTGTCTAACAAAAAAAGTTGTTAATTATGAGCTTGATGCTGCGTTAGAAATTTGTGTTTACAACTGCTTAACTGCACATGTAATGTACCTCAGGTTAGAAACACAGGTCCTTGTGATGAATGAAAATTCCCTTTGTAGCTGTTCATTAAAGGTACACTTATGTGTCTTTGTTGCTATTTCTATATATAAATATGAAATATTTATATTTTTATACTATTTAACCATATGGTAAGAACTGCTGACAATTGTTTTCAACGAATTAGTAGAGAAATATAAAATTACCTTCTATATTTTAATTAAATACAGTGGTAGGATAGTTACACAATATTCAAACATTTAACATAATTTTAATAAAATATAACATATTATTCTCAGGATAACTTTTGTTATTACATCATTATATTTAGCATTGATTTACTGTATATATCTTTAATTACTGATATATTTTTTATATTGAAGCAGTGTAACATATTTATAAAACATTTCTAGATCTTTCTACCAAGTCACGATTGTTCATTTATAAATTTGCATGGCAATAACTGATATCCTACTCATCAAAACATGTAAATTCATATCATATGGCAAGAATTATAGTCACAGACCTGAATAAAATAAAGTTTTGTTCAAATAATTTCCTCATGATTCTCAGTTTTATACACAGTATATAATGTTTTGATATTTCATGCATTAATTGCTACCCTATTACAAGTTCCTTGTGATAAGGTCTGTTTGTAAAGATTAAGAAAAGGACACATAATTAATTTAAAATTCCAGTTTATTCCGAATTTGACTCATTTTAACGTGCTGATGCAAAGCATTGAAATGTTTATTTCTTAGGGCCTAAAAACAACCTTGACATATGTTCTGAAGGACAATCATTTCTATCACTGCAAAAAACAATTTGCTTCAATTAGTAACTTTCAAGGTACATGTAGAAAATTCTTTATCCAAACTGCTTGGGTCCGGAAAAGGTTTGGATTTCGGGAATAGTTTGGATTTTGGAATATTTGCATCTGTGAAATGGGAGCTGGGATATAACTAAGTATAAGTGTAAGAAACAATATATTGGCCCCTATTTAAGAAAGGTCTTGCGGAACTGATCCGACACTGAAATACGCTCTCCTTATTCAGCTTTGCACCAGCAGCTCATAAGAGCTGCTGGTGCAACGCCGCCCCCTGCAGACTCGCGGCCAATTCGCCGCCAGCAGGGGGTGTCAATCAACCCGATCATACTCAATCGGGTTGATTTCTGGTGATTCCTCACCGCCTGCTCAGAGCAGGTGGACAGGGTTATGGAGCCGCGGTCTTAAGACTCGCCAGAAACACGGGCCCACAAGCTCCCTACGGAGCTTGTTAAATGGGCCCCATTGTGTTATTTAAGAAATATTTACATTTTATAATACAGCTTAGGCATGTAATCTAAAGGTAGTTTTATATAATTTTTAATACTTATGTATACAAAGTACCATCAGTAAGATTGTACAGTACTGTATTTAGAAAGGTAATAGTTGTTGTTTTAAATAAACATACACTATTATTTGTATTTTACAACACAAACAAATCAAATACATAGGCAGGGAAGATTATGACTTACAAGGGGAGAAAAAAAAGTAATTTTTGATCATTTTAATTCAAAATAAATATAATTTATTAAAAAGTTTGGATTGCAGAATAAGTTTGGATTTTAGAATTCCGGATTTGGGTACCTATAGTAGAAAAGGACACACTGATTATGCATATACACCTAGATGACGAGTTTTGAGCGCTATAGGGAAAGTAAAGAACGCAACAAAAGTTGAGTTATTTAACCCCCTATAGCGCTGCCATTACAAGTTTAAAAAACCTGGCTTGTGCATGCGATATGGAGATTTTAAGCTCCATACTTTACCAAAAACAAGCAGTGTTTTGACATTTTGACATCAATGGGGAGAGGGGGCAAAAAAAAAAAGTATAACACCTGCAATCGCGGAAACCAAAGCTCTGTAACGCAACCCCATTGATGTCTATGGGGAAAAATAAAATACAGTTTAAACCTAACACCCTAACATAAACCCAGAGTCTAAACACCCCGAATCTGCTGCCCCTGACATCGCAGACGCCTGCCTACAGTTATTAACCCCTAATCTGCCGCTCCCGATATCGCTGCCACTTAAATAAAATTATTAACCCCTAATCTGCCACTCCCGATATACTAAAGTTATTAACCCCTATTCCGCCGCACCCCAACATCGCTGCAACTATATTAAAGTTATTAACCCCTGTTCCGCCGCTCCCCAACATTGCCGCTACTAAATAAAGTTTTTAACCCCTAAACATCTGGCCTCCCACATCACTACTACTAAAAAAAACTACTAACCCCAAAAATGCCAGCCCCCCACATCGCAACAACTTAAATGAAACTATTAACCCCTAACCCTAACGTAATCCTAACCCTAACACCCCCTAACTTTAACATAATTAAAATAGAGCTAAATTAAACTTACAATTATTAGCTAAATAAACATATTAACCCCTAAACCGCCTACCCCCCACATCGCAACAACCTAAATTAAACTATATTAACCCCTAAACCTAATCCTAACCCTAAACCTAACCCTAACACCCCCTAACTTTAACATAATTAAATTAGATCCAAATTAAATTTACAATTATTAACTAAATTATTCCTATTTAAAACTAAATATTTACCTGTGAAATAAAACCTAAGGTAGCTACAATATAACTAATAGTTACATTGTAGCTAGCTTAGGTTTTATTTTTCTTTCACAGGTAAGTTTGTATTAATTGTAACTATTTACTAACTACCTAGCTAAAATAAATACAAACTTACCTGTGAAATAAAACCTAAGCTACCTTACACTAAAACCTACCATTACAAAAAAAACCTATCATTACAAAAAAACAAACAAAATTATGCAAAAAAATAAAGATTATTCCTATTTTAATACCCTTTAAAAAAAAAAGAAAAAAAAAGCCTAATCCTATACTATAAAAGGCCAAGTGTGTTTGTCCAAAGCTGTCATGCGCAGTAGAGACAGCACGAGGACAAACACACCTGGCCTTACAGTCCTTAAGTCTCTGCAGTGCGAGCAGAAGTGGGCGTGGCCGAGCGTGGGTGGGGGCGTGGTTGGGCGTGAAGGGGGCGTGGTCGAGTGTGGATGTCTGTGAAGGGGCGTGGCCGAGCGTGAAGGGGCGGGGCCAAGCGGGCCCTGAAAGGCTGTGCAGACTGAGACTCTAAGAGAGCTCAAAGCAGCTCAAAAGAGGGGAGAGAGGGGGTAGGGAAAAGTTAAGAAAGGTGAGAGAGAGATCAAGAGGGGAGAGAGAGATCAAGAGGGGAGATAAAGGGAGCAAAAGAGAGGGAGAGAGACAGCAAAAGAGAGGGGGAGAGAGAGCAAAAGAAAGGGGAGAGAAAGATCAAAAGAGAGGAGGGGAAGAGAGAGTGGGGGGGAGAGAAAGAGGGGGGAGGGGGGGGAGAGAGAGAGGGGAGAGAGAGGGGGAGAGGGAGAGAGAGGGGGGAGAGAAAGAGGGGGGAGGGAGAGAAAGAGGGGGGGAGGGAGAGAAAGAGGGGGGGAGGGAGAGAAAGAGGGGGGAGAGAGAGAGGGGGGGAGAGAAAGGGGAGGGAGAGGGGAGGGGGGAGAGGGGAGGGAGAGAGAGAGGGGAGAGAGAGAGGGGAGAGAGAGGGGAGGGGGAGAGAGAGGGGAGAGAGACGGGGGAGAGAGAGAGAGAGAGAGAGAGAGAGGGGAGAGAGAGAGAGAGGGGAGAGAGAGAGGGGGAGAGAAAGAGAGGGGGGGAGAGAAAGAGCGGGGGGAGAGAGAGAGGGGGGGGAAGAGAGGGGGAAGAGAGAGAGGGGGGGAGAGAGGGGGAAGAGAGAGAGGGGGGGAGGGAGAGAGAGGGGAGAGAGAGAGGGGAGAGGGAGAGAGAGGGGAGAGAGAGAGAGAGAGAGAGAGAGAGAGAGAGGAGAGAGAGAGAGAGGAGAGAGAGAGAGAGGGAGAGAGAGAGAGGGGAGAGAGAGAGAGATAGAGGGGAGAGAGAGAGATAGAGGGGAGAAAGAGATAGAGGGGAGAGAGAGAGGGGGGGAGAAAGAGGGGGGAGAGAGAGGGGGGGAGAGAGAGAGAGGGGAGAGAGAGGGGGGAGAGAGGGGGAGAGAGAGCGCAAAAGAGAGGGGGTGAGAGAGAGCGCAAAAGAGGGGGGGGGGGGAGTGCGAGCGCAAAAGAGGGGGGGGAGAGAGAGAGCGCAAAAGAGGTGGGAGAGAGAGAGCACAAAAGAGGGGGGAGAGAGAGAGTGCAAAAGAGGGGGGGAGAGAGCGCAAAAGAGGGGGGAGAGAGAGAGCGCAAAAGAGGGGGGAGAGAGAGAGCGCAAAAGAGGGGGGGGAGAGAGCGCTAAAGAGAGGGAGGAGAGAGAGAGAGCGCAAAAGAGAGGGGGAGAGAGAGAGCTCAAAAGAGAGGTGGAGAGAGCTCAAAAGAGAGGGGGAAAGAAAGCGCAAAAGAGAGGGGGAGAGAGAGCAAAAGAGAAGGGGAGAGAGAGAGCGCAAAAGAGGGGGAGAGAGAGAGAGCGCAAAAGAGGGGGGAGAGAGAGTGCAAAAGAGAGGGGGGAGAGAGAAGGCTCAAAAGAGAGGGGGAGAGAGAGCTCAAAAGAGAGGGGTGAGAGAGAGCGTAAAAGAGAGGGGTGAGAGAGAGAGCGCAAAAGAGAGGGGGAGAGAGAGCGTAAAAGAGAGGGGTGAGAGAGAGCGCAAAAGAGAGGGGGAGAGAAAGCGCAAAAGAGGGGGAGAGAGAGAGCGCAAAAGAGGGGGGAGAGAGAGCACAAAAGAGGGGGGGAGAGAGCGCAAAAGAGGGGGGAGAGAGAGCGCAAAAGAGGGAGGTAGAGAGAGCACAAAAGAGGGGGGAGAGAGAGAGCGCAAAAGAGGGGGGGAGAGAGAGCGCAAAAGAGATGGGGGAGAGAGAGAGCTCAAAAGAGAGGTGGAGAGAGAGAGCTCAAAAGAGAGGGGGAGAGAGAGCAAAAGAGAGGGGGAGAGAGAGAGTGCAAAAGAGGGGGAGAGAGAGAGCGCAAAAGAGGGGGGAGAGAGAGCACAAAAGACAGGGGGGAGAGAGAGAGCTCAAAAGAGAGGGGGAGAGAAAGCACAAAAGAGAGGGGGGAGAGAGAGAGCAAAAGAGAGGGAGAGGGAGAGAGCGCAAGGGGTGGGACCGCTGTACCCTGCAAAAAATGGCCCGTGTGAACGGGCTTTAGGACTAGTCTAGAATAAACTACCAAGGGTCCTTTAAAGGGCCTTTTGTAGGGCATTGCCCTGAGCTAAACAGCTCTTTTGCTAAAAAAAAAATACAATCACCCCCTAACACTATACAAACCCCCATCCCCCAAACTACCAAGGGCCCTTAAAAGGGCCTTTTGGGGGGCCCTTAAAAGGGCCTTTTGTAGGGCATTGCCCTGAGTTAAACAGCTCTTTTGCTCCAAAAAAAAATACAAACACCCCCTAACACTATACAAACCCCCACCCCCCAAACTACCAAGGGTCCTTAAAAGGGCCTTTTGGTGGGCCCTTGAAATGTCCTTTTGTAGGGCATTGCCCTAAGTTAAACAACTCTTTTGCTAAAAAAAAACACCCCCTAAAAATATACATTACACAAAATAACCAAAAAATTATCAAAAGTAAAACAAATATACCTATTCTAATAAAAAACCTAATCTAGAATAAACTATCAATGGTCCTTAAAAGGGGCTTTTGTAGGGCATTGCCCTAAAGATAGCAGCTCTTTTAGTGAAAAAAATTACAAAGACCCACTAACATTACAAACCCCACCCCCCAAACCCACAAAATAAAAAAACCTAAGCTACCCATTGCCCTGAAAAGGGCATTTGTATGGGTATTGCCCTTAAAAGGGCATTTAGCTCTTTTACTGCCCAGACCCTAAACTAAACCCCCTCCCACCCAAAAAAACCTTTAAAAAGTCTAACACTAACCCCCTGAGGATCCACTTACAGTTTTTGAAGTCCCACTTGAAATCCTGATCCAGACGCGAGAAGTCTTCATCCCAGCGGCCTCTTTAATCTTCATCCCGGCCACAAAGTCCTCATCCAGGCGGCCTCTTCAATCTTCACCCAGGTGGCATCTTCTATCTTGATCCCGGAGGCTCGGAGTGGGTCAATCCTGAAGACATCCAGTGTGGAGCATCCTCTTCATACGGTCGCCGACGTACACTGAATCTTTAATGCAAGGGACGTGATTCAAGATGGCGTCCCTTACATTCCTATGACTGAAAATTTTTAATCAGCGAATAGGAATTAGGGCTGCTAAAATCCTATTGGCTGTTCAAATCAGCCAATATGATTTAAACAGCTCTCATTCTATTGGCTAATTCATCATCCAATAGAATTAGAGCTGCTTAAATCCTATTGGCTGATTTGAACAGCCAATAGGATTTCAGCAACTCTAATTCCTAATGGCTGATTCAAATTTTTCAGCCAATAGGAATGCAAGGGACACCATCTTGGATCACGTCCCTTGCATTGAATATTCAGTGTACATCGGCGACCGTATGAAGTGGATGCTCCGCGCCGGATGTCTTCAGGATGGACCCGCTCCATGCCTCCGGGATCAAGATGGAAGATGCCACCTGGATGAAGAATGAAGAGGCAGTCTAGATGAAGATTTTTCGCCGCTTGGATCAGGATTTTGCCGCCTGGATGAAGATTGAAAAGGTTGTCTGGATGAAGACTTCTCGCCGCCTGGATCAGGACTTCAACTCCGGGATGAAGATCGTTCAACCGGGACTTCAAAAACTGTAAGTGGATCGTCAGGGGTTAGTGTTAGGCTTTTTAAAGGGTTTTTTGGGTGTTGTTTTTTTTTTTAGTTTAGGGTCTGGGCAGTAAAAGAGTTAAATGCCATTTTAAGGGCAATGCCCATGCAAATGCCCTTTTCAGGGCAATGGGTAACTTAGTTTTTGTTTAAATTAGGTTTTTTTTATTTTGGGGGGTTGGTTGGGTGGTGGGTTTTACTGTTGGGGGGGGGGTATTTGTGTTTTTTTTAACAGGTAAAAGAGCTGATATCTTTGGGGCAATGCCCCACCAAATGCCCTTTTAAGGACCATTGGTAGTTTATTGTAGGCTAGGGTTTTTTTATTTTTTTGGGGGGGGGGCTTTTATATTTTGATAGGGCTATTAGATTAGGTGTAATTCTTTTTTATTTTGGATAATTTTGTTTGTTATTTTCCGTAATTTAGTATTTGTTATTTTTTGTAACTTAGTATTTTTTTGTTTTTGTATTTTAGAGTAGTGTTAGGATTTTTTTTAATATGTAGTTTAGTTTAATTTAATTTGTAGTTAGTTTAATTTTAGTTTAATTATTATATTAGTTTAATTGGTAGTTTAAACTTAGTTTTTTTAATTTAACAGATAAGTTTTATTTTAATTCAAGCTAGGGAAATTGTAATTTTAATATAAAGTTAGGGGGTTGTTAGGTTTAGGGGTAAATAGTTTAATTTAGTTTATTTCGATGTGGGGGGCTTTTGTTTTAGGGGTTAATAGTTTAGTTTAGTATATTTCATTGTGGGGGGCTTGCGGTTTAGGGGTTAATAGGTTTAATATAGTGGCAGCGGTGTAGGGCTTAATAACTTTAGTATAGTGGGGGCGATGTGGGTGGATGGCAGATTAGGGGTTAATAATATTTAACTAGTGTTTGCGATGCGAGAGGGCAGCAGTTTAGGGGTTAATAACTTTAGTATAGTGGTGAGGATGTCAGGGAGTGACGGATTAGGGGTAAATATTTTTTTAAAGTGGCGGCGATATCGGGAGCGGCAGATTAGGGGTTAATATATTTAATATAGTGTTTGCGATGCGGGAGGGCTTCGGTTTAGGGGTTAATAGGTTGTTTATGGGTGTTAATGTACTTTTTAACACTTTAGTTATGAGTTTTACGTTACAGCTTTGTAGCGTAAAACTCATAACTACTGACTTTAGATGTTGTTACAGATCTTGTCGTTTTAAGCTGTAACGCTTGCTTTTTAGCCAGAACGCAAAACTCGTAATACCGGCACTATGGGAATCCCATTAAAAAAACAAATTTTTAGGAGTGCTGTACTGATGTTACGTTACAGGCTAAAAGGCTTGCGTTACACCTACACCGACAAGACGTGTAATGGCTGCATTAGGGAAAATGATGCGTTATGGCCCCAATGCTGCTATTTGACTCATAACGCAAAACCTGTAATCTAGGTGAATGTGATTAGTAGCATGTTTTGCAATCTACTTGTATTTGCAAATATGCTTATTTGATAATTGTTTACTTCTTCAGTACACGTAACCTATAAGTACTTCAGTTACTTGTTGGTGGAATGTTACAAGAAGCATTACGTCAATAGCTCTTACCAAGCATTCATGGCAATATAATCACATACATGGAATAAAAAATTCAAATTCAGCCACCAATAAACAAGCGTTACCCAGGTGCTGAACGAAAAATGGGCCAGCTCTTAAGCTTACATTCCAGCTTTTTTAAATAAAGATACTAAGAGAACAAAGAAAAATTGATAATAGGAGTAAATTATAAAGTTGTTTAAAATTGCATGCTCTATCTGAATCATGAGAGAAAACATTTGGCTTTCATATCCCTTTAATACTCACAAATAGTGTGTCTGTAGGTGAGAATTTTTAACAAAAAAGTGAGAGTATATAAGGGTTGAGTATAACCCTAAATAGACAGGGATTTCAGCACTCAAAAAAGAAATCGATTTAAAAAAATGTATTGTGTGCATATATATCTATACACATTTGAACCACCGAAGAGAGTAAGTCTGTGTTCAGCAAAAAGTAACATAAATCACATACAGGTTATCAACATGAACTATTATTTATAAGCATGGCCAGCTTCTAATTAGCGTACTAGAATAGGAAAAACATATATCACTTCGTATTGATACACAAAACTACCTAAGTCTGCAACACCTCTACTAGAGGGTGACTCCACAACTAATGCAGGAATCTGTCACCATAGTTACCATTGGCGGATCTATGCAAGAAAAAGTACATACAGAGGGGCCGAATTATCAAGCTCTGAACGGAGCTTGATGCTCCGTATTTCTGGAGAGCCTTCAACCCCTTATTGACACCCCCTGCTAGCGGCCGAATGTCCGCAAATCTGCAGGGTGTTGTATTGCACCAGCAGTTTACCAGAACTGCTGGTGCAATGATAAATGCTGAGTGTGTATGCTGTCGGCATTTATCAATGTGCAGCAGACATGATCTGCTATATCGGATCATGTCCGCTCGCACGTTCTTAAATAGACCCCAGAGGGTAAAGAATCACCCCCTTGAAAATAATCACATTTTGTTGCTTTGCAGCCTGAACTAAAGACAGACACAGTTTTTGTTTATCCAGTTGTATTTACTCAGTGCAACTTATAACATCCAAGTGAAAGATAGAACACCAACATGTCAGGCAAAAATAAAGACAATTTAAAAACAGAATCACTGAGTTGCAAAAAGTATCACCCCTTCCTAAAATTACTTGTAAACTCAATCAGGTGTAGCTAATCACCTTCTCAATGGCTCACACAAAGCCATTTGACCTTCAACTATGATCAGCTATGGGCATACTGATTAGCTTAGCATTAAAAGAACTTTCCTGGAGCATCTCAATCCCTAGTAGTGCAACTGAAGCAAACAATCAGATATGGGTGGCAAGGCACTGTCAAAAGATCTCCGGGATAATGTGATGGACAGGCACAAGTCAGGAGATGGATACAAGAAAATATTAAAGGCTTTATCAATGCCTAGAAGCACAGTGAAGTCTAGTATTTGGTATAACACAGACCCTCTCTGGATCAGGATGTCGCTCCAAACTGGATGAAAGAGCCAGGAGGAAAATGGTCAGAGAGGCTACCAAGAGGCCCACAGCAACTCTGAAGCAGTTGATAGAATTTATAGCAAAGAGTGGTCATTGTGTGCATGTGACAACAATATCACAAATTCTCCACAAATGTGGCTTGTATGGGAGGGTTGCAAGAAAATAGCCACTCCTCAAGAAAGGCCACATGCAGTCACAAATATGTTTTGCCATAACACATCTAGGAGATTCTGAGGCCACATGGGAAAATGTGTTATGGTCACATGAGACTAAAATTTAATTATTTGACCTCAACACCAAACGATATGTCTGGAGGAAATCCAATACAGCTCACCATCCAAATAACACCATACCTACAGTAAAGTATGGAGGTGGTAATATCCTGTTATGGGGGTGTTTCTCTGCAGCAGGCACTGGAGCACTTTTCAGGTTAGAAGGAATGATGGATGGGGCAAAATACCGTCAAATTCTTGAAGAAAATCAGCTGCCCTCTGTTAGGAAGTTGTCAATGGGAAGAAGGTTTACCTTTCAAGACGACAATGACCCAAAGCACACAGCAAAAATGACCACACAGAGGTTGAATGAGAAAAAAGGTGAATGTCCTTGCATGGCCTAGCCCTAGTCAGAGCCCAGACTTAAACCCCATTGAATATCTGTGGCATGACTTGAAGACTGCAGTCTACAAACGGTCACCATCAAATGTAACGGAACTGGAACAGTTTGGCAAAGAAGAGTGGGCAAATATTTCACAGTCTAGATGTGCAAAGTTAGTAGGGACATACCCCAACAGACTAAAGGCTGTAATTAAAGCAAAAGGTGGTTCAACAAAATACTGACACAAGGGAATGATCCTTTTTTGCAACTCAGTGATTCTGTTTTTGAATTGTCTTTATTTTTGCCTGACATGTTGGTGTTATATCTTTCACTTGGATGTTATAGGTTGCACTGAGTAATTACAACTGGATAAACAAAAACTGTGTCTGTGCTTATTTCAGGCTGCAAAGCAAGAAAATGTATTTATTTTCAAGGGGGTGATTCTTTTCTATACCCACTGTAGTCACTCAATGCATAGTAAACATCATATATTGAATATATTTCAGAACTATGTATAGGAAGAAAATGGACAACACCTCCACCAGAGGATAACACCACTGCACAGAGTGGCTATAAGTTATCATGGAAATCATTATGAGGATCTATGTACATTTAACAGGAATCGGCTTAGGAAAGCATCATAGATTCCAACGATAGTAAGGAGCATAAAGTCCGCTTTCATTCACATTCACTGCAGTGACAACAATTAAGAAATAAGCCGCTATACTTTCCTGCGCATTTCCGTCAGTCCTAAAGATATGGGGGAAGTATTCTCGTAGTCAATCCTGCATCTTTTCCATATTGGTAGTCCCACAAACAAATACATGTTCCTTCTCCACATGTAGTAAGTAATTAGGAGCTGGTCTAGACTACCAATATGGAAAAGGTGCAGGATTAACTGCGAGAATAGTTCCCCCCATATCTAAAGGATTGACGGCAATACACAGGAAAGTATAGCGGCTTATTTCTTATTTGTTGCCACTGCAGTGAATGTGGATGAAAGCGGACTTTATGCTTCTTACTATCGTTGGAACCTATGATGCTTTCCTTTCATTACTTTCAGCAAGCCAATGCTTATCTGAGAAATCAGAAACTACCCGCATACTAACTGACATACACCTAGATTACGAGTTTTGCGTTATGACTCAAATAGCAGCGTTATGGGCCATAACGCATCATTTTCCCTAATGCTGCCATTACAAGTTTCTGTAGCACCACAAAAATCACGATCTACACTCAAATCCATAACGCTCTCCCAGACCAGTAGTTATTGATATATCCAAATATGTAATTGTAGCCCACTTTGGGAGGACCGGCATAGTACAGTGTGTGTGTGACTCCACCATAAGTGCCTTACACGTAGTAAGGGAAAGTCTGCTTGTAGTGAGGGATACAGTCAATAGGCAGTATTTAGGGGTTAACCACTTCCTAACCCAATTACCAGAAATCAAAGTATCCAAAGACAGGGAGTTTGTCACTGCAAAACGTGCTTGTGTCCCTGGGTAGTGGCAAAGCAGGGAAAACAAAATACACACATACGGTTAGATTTAGAGTTTGGCGTTAGCCGTCAAAACCAGCGTTAGAGGCTCCTAACGCTGGTTTTGGGCTACCGCTGGTATTTAGAGTCAGTCAGGAAAGGGTCTAACGCTCATTTTGCAGCCGTGACTTTTCCATACCGCAGATCCCCTTACATCAATTCCGTATCCTATCTTTTCAATGGGATCTTTCTAACGCCGGTATTTAGAGTCGTGGCTGAAGTGAGCGTTAGAAATCTAACGACAAAACTCCAGCCGCAGAAAAAAGTCAGTAGTTAAGAGCTTTTTGGGCTTTATAAAGCTCTTAACTACTGTGCTCTAAAGTACACTAACACCCATAAACTACTTATGTACCCCTAAACCGAGGCCCCCCCCACATCGCCGCCACTCTATTAACATTTTTTAACCCCTAATCTGCCGACCGCACACCGCCGCCACCTACGTTATCCCTATGTACCCCTAATCTGCTGCCCCTAATACCGCCGACACCTACATAATATTTATTAACCCCTAATCTGCCGCCCCCAACGTCGCCTCCACCTACCTACACTTATTAACCCCTAATCTGCCGAACGGACCTCACCGCTACTATAATAAATGTATTAACCCCTAATCCGCCTCACTCCCGCCTCAATAACCCTATAATAAATAGTATTAACCCCTAATCTGCCCTCCCTAACATCGCCGCCACCTAACTTCAAGCATTAACCCCTAATCTGCCGACCGTACCTCACCGCTACTCTAATAAATGTATTAACCCCTAAAGCTAAGTCTAACCCTAACACTAACACCCCCCTAAGTTAAATATAATTTAAATCTAACGAAATAAATTAACTCTTATTAAATAAATTATTCCTATTTAAAGCTAAATACTTACCTGTAAAATAAACCCTAATATAGCTACAATATAAATTATAAATAATTATATTGTAGCTATTTTAGGATTAATATTTATTTTACAGGCAACTTTGTATTTATTTTAACCAGGTACAATAGCTATTAAATAGTTATTAACTATTTAATAGCTACCTAGTTAAAATAATTACAAAATGACCTGTAAAATAAATCCTAACCTAAGTTACAATTAAACCTAACACTGCACTATCAATAAATTAATTAAATAAATTACCTACAATTATCTACAATTAAACCTAACACTACACTATCAATAAATTAATTAAATACAATACCTACAAATAAATACAATTAAATAAAAAATACAATACCTACAAATAAATACAATTAAATAAACTAACTAAAGTACAAAAAATAAAAAAGTAAAAAATAAACAAATATTTACAAACATTAGAAAAATATTACAACAATTCTAAACAAATTTTTAAGCCCCCTAATAAAATAACAAAGCCCCCCAAAATAAAAAAATGCCCTACACTATTCTAAAATTAAAATAGAAAAGCTCTTTTACCTTACCAGCCCTTAAAAGGGCCCTTTGCGGGGCATGCCCCAAAGAATTCAGCTCTTTTGCCTGTAAAAAAAAACATACAATACCCCCCCCAACATTACAACCCACCACCCACATACCCCTAATCTAACCCAAACCCCCCTTAAATAAACCTAACACTAAGCCCCTGAAGATCTTCCTACCTTGTCTTCACCATGCCAGGTATCACCGATCGCTCCAGGCTCTGAAATCTTCATCCAAGCCCAAGCGGGGGCTGGAGATCCATCATCCGGCTGAAGTCTTCTATCAAGCGACGGCTGAAGAGGTCCAGAAGAGGCTCCAAAGTCTTCCTCCTATCCGGGCAGAAGCGGCTCCATGTTGAAGACCTCCGGCGCGGATCCATCCTCTTCTTGCGACGTCCTAAGTCCGAATGAAGGTTCCTTTAAATGACGTCATCCAAGATGGCGTCCCTCGAATTCCGATTGGCTGATAGGATTCTATCAGCCAATCGGAATTAAGGTAGGGAAAATCTGATTGGCTGATTGAATCAGCCAATCAGATTGAGCTCGCATCCTATTGGCTGTTCCGATCAGCCAATAGAATGCAAGCTCAATCTGATTGGCTGATTGGATCAGCCAATCGGATTGAACTTGAATCTGATTGGCTGATTCAATCAGCCAATCAGATTTTCCCTACCTTAATTCCGATTGGCTGATAGAATCCTATCAGCCAATCGGAATTTGAGGGACGCCATCTTGGATGACGTCATTTAAAGGAACCTTCATTCGGACTTAGGACGTCGCAAGAAGAGGATGGATCCGCGCCGGAGGTCTTCAACATGGAGCCGCTTGTCACCGCTTTGAAGAAGATGGTTGCCGGTCCGGATCTACTCTTCTGGCTGGATAGCATGAAGACTTTGGAGCCTCTTATGGACCTCTTCAGCCGTCGCTTGATAGAAGACTTCAGCCGGATGATGGATCGCCAGCCCCCGCTTGGGCTTGGATGAAGACTTCGGAGCCTGGAGCGATCGGTGATACCTGGCATGGTGAAGACAAGGTAGGAAGATCTTCAGGGGCTTAGTGTTAGGTTTATTTAAGGGGGGTTTGGGTTAGATTAGGGGTATGTGGGTGGTGGGTTGTAATGTTGGGGGGGTATTGTATGTTTTTTTTTACAGGCAAAAGAGCTGAATTCTTTGGGGCATGCCCCGCAAAGGGCCCTTTTAAGGGCTGGTAAGGTAAAAGAGCTTTTCTATTTTAATTTTAGAATAGGGTAGGGCATTTTTTTTATTTTGGGGGGCTTTGTTATTTTATTAGGGGGCTAGAGTAGGTGTAATTAGCTTAAAATTTTTGTAATATTTTTATTATGTTTGTAACTTATTTTTTTTATTTTTTGTAGCTTAGTTTTTTTTATTTTTGTACTTTAGTTAGTTTACTTAATTGTATTTATTTGTAGGTATTTTATTTAATTTATTTATTGATAGTGTAGTGTTAGGTTTAATTGTAGATAATTGTAGGTAATTTATTTAATTAATTTATTGATAGTGTAGTGTTAGGTTTAATTGTAACTTAGGTTAGGATTTATTTTACAGGTAATTTTGTAATTATTTTAACTAGGTAGCTATTAAATAGTTATTAACTATTTAATAGCTATTGTACCTGGTTAAAATAATTACAAAGTTACCTGTAAAATAAATATAAATCCTAAAATAGCAACAATATAATTATTTGTTATATTGTAGCTATATTAGGGTTTATTTTACAGGTAAGTATTTAGCTTTAAATAGGAATATTTTTTTTAATAAGAGTTAATTTATTTTGTTAGATTTAAATTATATTTAACTTAGGGGGGTGTTAGTGTTAGGGTTAGACTTAGCTTTAGGGGTTAATACATTTATTAGAGTAGCGGTGCGGTCCGGTCGGCAGATTAGGGGTTAATTATTGTAGGTAGGTGGAGGCGACGTTGGGGGCGGCAGATTAGGGGTTAATAAATATAATATAGGGGTCGGCGGTGTTAGGGGCAGCAGATTAGGGGTACATAGGGATAACGTAGGTTGCGACGGTGTACGGAGCGGCAGATTAGGGGTTAATAATAATATGCAGGGGTCAGCGATAGCGGGGGCGGCAGATTAGGGGTTAATAAGTGTAAGGTTAGGGGTGTTTAGACTCGGGTACATGTTAGGGTGTTAGGTGCAGACTTAGGAAGTGTTTCCCCATAGGAAACAATGGGGCTGCGTTAGGAGCTGAACGCTGCTTTTTTGCAGGTGTTAGGTTTTTTTTCAGCTCAAACAGCTCCATTGTTTCCTATGGGGGAATCGTGCACGAGCACGTTTTTTAAGCTGGCCGCGTCCGTAAGCACCGCTGGTATCGAGAGTTGCAGTGGCGGTAAATATGCTCTACGCTCCCTTTTTTGGAGCCTAACGCAGCCCTTCTCTGAACTCTAAATACCAGCGGTATTTAAAAGGTGCGGGGAAAAAAAAGCATACGTAGCTAACGCACCCCTTTGGCCGCAGAACTCTAAATCTAGCCGTATGTGTGTTCACGGTGTCCACTTCACAAGCGGCTACACCAGCACTCACCTGCTGCTGTGTCTATCCAAAAG
Organism: Bombina bombina; assembly: GCF_027579735.1. Classification (NCBI taxonomy): domain Eukaryota; kingdom Metazoa; phylum Chordata; class Amphibia; order Anura; family Bombinatoridae; genus Bombina; species Bombina bombina. Next base: position 1,019,193,871 of record NC_069501.1, read on the forward strand.
TTGGGAGACTCTCCGCTGAGAAAACTTCCTTCAGTGTGGTCCTGTTCCTTCTACGGCTCACACTGCAACAGAATCCATCCTCACTTCCGTGTAGTAACATGGCAGGCAATTCCTAACGCTGGTATTACGAGTCTTGAAATGACAGGCTCACCGCTCACTTTTTTGGTCAGACGCGAAAATACAGCAAATCCACTTACGTCAATTGCGTATCCTATATTTTCTATGGGACTTGCATAAAGCCAGTATTATGAGTCTTCCAAAAAGTGAGCGGTACAGCCTCTCCTGTCAAGACTGGTACCGCATTTAAAAGTCAGTAGTTAAGAGTTTTATGGGCTAACGCCGTAACATAAAACTCTTAACTAAAGTGCTAAAAAGTACACTAACACCCATAAACTACCTATTAACCCCTAAACCGAGGCCCCCCCACATCGCAAACACTAAAATAAAAATTTTAACCCCTAATTTGCCGAACCGGACATCGCCGCCACTATAAAAAAATATATTAACCCCTAAACCGCCGCCCTCCCTCATCGCAAACACTAGTTTAAATTTATTAACCCCTAATCTGCCGTCCCTAACATCGCCGCCACCTACCTACATTTATTAACCCCTAATCTGCCGCCCCAACGTTGCTGCAACTATATTAAAGTTATTAACCCCTAAATCTAAGTCTAACCCTAACCCTAACCCCCCCTAACTTAAATATAATTTAAATAAATCTAAATAAAATTACTACAATTCACTAAATTATTCCTATTTAAAACTAAATACTTACGTATAAAATAAACCCTAAGCTAGCTACCTAGCTATCTTAGGGTTTATTTTTATTTTACAGGCAACTTTGTATTTATTTTAACTAGGTACAATAGTTATTAAATAGTTATTAACTATTTAATAGCTACCTAGTTAAAATAAAGACAAATTTAACTGTAAAATAAATCCTAACCTAAGTTACAATTACACCTAACACTACACTATAATTAAATTAATTACTAATTACTAACTAATCAATTACTAAACTAAATACAATTAAATACAATTGAAAAAATTATTATGATCCAATCAGCCAATAGGATTGAGCTGGCATTCTATTGGCTGATTGGATCAGCCAACAGAATGCGAGCTGCGAGCTCAATCCTATTGGCTGATTGCATCAGCCAATAGGATTTTTTCTACCTTAATTCCGATTGGCTGATTCTATCAGCCAATCGGAATTCAAGATACGCCATCTTGGATGACGTCATTTAAAGGAACTTTCATTTTTCAGTTGGACTTCGTTGGAAGAGGATGCTCTGCGTTGAATGTCTTGATGATGGAGCCGCTCCGCGCCGGATGGATGAAGATAGAAGATGCCGCCTGGATGAAGACTTCTGCCTGTCTGGAGGACCTCTTCTTCCCGGCTACAATGAAGACTTCTGCCCGTCTGGAGGACTACTTCGCCCGGCTTTGTTGAGGACTTCGGCATGGCTGGGTGAAGACTTCTCAAGTTAGGGTGATCTTCAAGGGGTTAGTGTTAGGTTTTATTAAGAGGGGATTGGGTGGGTTTTAGAGTAGGGTTGGGTGTGTGGGTGGTGGGTTTTAATGGTGGGGGGTATTGTACTTTTTTTTACAGGTAATAGAGCTGATTACTTTGGGGCAATGCCACAGAAAAGGCCCTTTTAAGGGCTATTCATAATTTAGTATAGGTAGGGCTTTTTATTATTTTGGGGGCTTTTTTATTTTATTAGGGGGATTAGATTAGGTGTAATTAGTTTAAAAAAAATTGTAATTATTTTATTATTTTCTGTAATTTAGTGTTTTTTTTCCGTACTTTAGATAATTTTTTTCAATTGTATTTAATTGTATTTAGTTTAGGTGTAATTTTAACTTAGGTTAGGATTTATTTTACAGGTAAATGTGACTTTATTTTAACTAGGAAGTTATTAAATAGTTAATAACTATTTAATAACTATTGTACCTAGTTAAAATAAATACAAAGTTGCCTGTAAAATAAAAATAAACCCTAAGCTAGCTACAATGTAACTATTAGTTTTATTGTAGCTAGCTTAGGGTTTATTTTATAGGTAAGTATTTAGTTTTAAATAGGAATAATTTAGTTAATGATAGTTATTTTATTTAGATTTAATTAAATTATATGTAAGTTAGGGGGGTGTTAGGGTTAGACTTATGTTTAGGGGTTAATAACTTTAATATAGTGGTGGTGATGTTGGGGGAGGAAGATTAGGGGTTAATAAGTGCAGGTAGGTTGCGGCGACATTGGGGGCGGCAGATTAGGGGTTCATAAGTATAATGTAGGTGGCAGCGGTGTCCGGAGCGGCAGATTAGGGGTTAATAATATAATGCAGGTGTCGGCGATGTCGGGGGCAGCAGATTAGTGGTTAATAAGTGTAAGATTAGGGGTGTTTAGACTCGGGGTTCATGTTAGGGTGTTAGGTGTAGACGTAAATTTTATTTCCCCATAGGAATCAATGGGGCTGCGTTAGGAGCTTTACGCTGCTTTATTGCAGGTGTTAGTTTTTTTTCAGCTGGCTCTCCCCCATTGATTCCTATGGGGTAATCGTGCACAAGCACGTTTTGCCAGCTCACCGCTACCATAAGCAGCGCTGGTATTGAGGTGAGATGTAGAGCTAAATTTTGCTCTACGCTCACTTTTCTGCGGCTAACGCCGGGTTTGTAAAATCCCTTAATACTAGCGTTGTCTGTAGGTGAGCGGTGAGGGAAACTGCTCATTAGCACTGCACAGCCTTACCGACAAAACTCGTAATCTAGGTGTCAGTCTTTTTGGGTATGAAAATCTGTCAGAATGCGAAGGCATCTCCTGTGCACAGCCCTCTTCAGATCACCCCACAGATTTTGAATTGGATTCAGGTCTGGTCTCTGGCTGGGCCATCCCAAAACTTTAATCTTCTTCTGGTGAAGCCATTCCTTTGTTGATTTGGATGTATGCTTTGGGTCATTGTCATGCTGAAAGATGAAGTTCCTCTTCATGTTCAGCTTTCTAGCAGAAGCCTGAAGGTTTTATGCCAATATTGTCTGGTATTTGGAACTGTTCATTATTCCCTCGGTTTAATTGTCGAGAGAGGGCTTCGGCCCTAACATTCTTACTACCAGGAAGGTAGGAGACCACATAATTAAACCGAGACAAAAATAGCGCCCATCTGACCTGTCGGGGAGACAAACGTTTTGCTTCAGATAGATAAGTTAATTTCTTGTGGTCAGTAAGAATGAGCACTGGCACGCTAGTACCCTCGAGAAGATGCCTCCATTCCTTAAGTGCCAAAATTATGGCCAGTAATTCCCTGTCGCCAATTTCATAATTGCACTCCGCTGGAGACATTTTCTTAGAGAAGAAACCACACGGATGCAAGGAACCGTCAGGCGTAGGATGTTGAGACAAGAGGGCACCTACTCCAGTCTCAGACGCATCGACCTCAAGAACGAAAGGCAGAACAGGGTTAGGATGAGCCAGAACTGGAGCAGCAGCAAAGGCAGTCTTAAGACTATCAAAGGCCTTAATGGCAGTAGGTGACCAATGGAGTGGATCATTCTCTTTACGGGTCATGTCTGTGATAGGTTTGACCAAGTGAGAAAAGTTTTTTTTTTTCAAATATTTATTTATATCCAACAAGGACCCATAACAATCATAAAGTAATAAAAGAAACATAGCCATTAAATAAGAACAAAAATAAAACTTTTTCCAAACCATAGCTTGGGTATAACAGATGTACATATAGTATATAAATTATTCCACATTCAATGCTATGTTATAGGTACCCATCAACTCTTTGGATGTGACTTATACAAAGAAAAAGAATAACCCAGATAATAATATTATGCTTCGTGATACTCTATACCTTGTTGGGTTTTTATTTTTACATAGAAAAGACAGCACAAAACCCCCGAACAACAAAATAAACAAAATAAACACAAAAAAAAAAAAAAAAAAAAAAGGAAGCACCCCTTCACCATCTCCCCAGCAGAACCAGTTCAGAATTACGTAAAGGATGTATCAAATATTCAATTTCCGTGGGAGAAAAAACTTTTATAAATGCTGACCATTTGAGAAAGAATTTAACAACATGGACATCATTATCAGCACTAATATTATATTGTTCAAGAATACATTGTTTTTTTAAACAGTTTTTAATTTCTGATATACTAGGGACCGTGAGCGTTTTCCATTTTTTAAAGATAAGATATCTAACAGCCAATATAGTTATATTAATAAACTTCACATTGAGTTGTCTATCTTCTGGGTCAGGAAAGAGAAAAATGATGTGTCTGCCTATCAAACTTAATGATGAGAGCTTTAGTATCTTGCAAAGCCAAAATTGGACTTTGGACCATACGTTTTTAATTTTAGGGCAGGTCCATAACATGTGCAGGAGGTTTGCGGAGGGAAACGAACATTTGGGACATGTAGTAAAGTTCGTGCTACCGCATTTCGTTCCTTTTTCTGGTGTAAAATATGTCATGTGTAACAACTTCAGATGAGATTCTCTCCATGTGGCAGAAAGGGTTGTTTGAGTAACCTTTCGAATTGAGAGAGAAGGTATTTTAGATTCTACTTCCTGAGATATCAATGTGGCCCAATTAATAGCAATTTTATCAAGATTAATTGTGCCCTTGTCGGAGACAATAATCAAATAGCATGGAGAAATTGACATGAGTCTATTTTTTGCCAGAATGAACCAGTTTTCTATGCGCCCTAATGACCAATTCCAGCCATACTCATTCACTAACTTCATAGCATAGTGTCTAGCCTGAAGATAGGCAAAAAAGTTTTTCTGGGAGATATTGAATTCCACCCTAATAGCATCAAATGATTTCACACATCTTTTTTTTATATCAAGTATCTGAAGAACATTCACAAGCCCTTGGGTCTTCCACTCTGAAAAGATTGAGGATGGTGTTCCTGACTGAAATTGTGGGTTCCCCAAAAAACCTAGAAAACTCGACACCCGATGTTCTATTCCTAGCAAAGTACATATCTTTCTCCAAGCTAAAATTATGTTATAAATAGATCTATAGCGTTTAACTTGGGGTGGGATATGAGTAGTGTCGAGATGAATCAACGCAGTGGGTAAAAAAGGGTACAAAATACTGGTCTCTAAGTCATTATTTGTAACATAATTATGAGCAAAAAGCCAATCTGCTAGAATACGGACCAAGAATACATAATTATATACTCGTAAATCAGGTAAAGCCAGGCCACCGGATCCTATTGGAAAGGAGAGTTTTGCAAGTGATATTCTGGATTTCCTACCTTGCCACAGAAAAAAACGGAGTTGTGAGTTGAACAAACTTAAATCGTTCTTTTTCAGAATCAAAGGAGTATTTTGAAGGACATATAGAATTTTTGGTAATAAGATCATCTTATACGCTGCTATTCGTCCAGACAAGGACAAGGGTAGAGTCTGCCAGTTCTTAAAAACTGATTTGACCTTATTCAACACAGGAAGAATGTTCAGAGAATACCAGGAATCAGGGTTACTTGAGACATTTATACCTAAATATCTAAATGAGTCATTCACTATAGAGAAGGGTACATTTATAGGAGAACAGTCTGTGTGCCTTATCCAGAGAAGTTCAGATTTCTTTATATTTACCTTATATCCTGAGAAGGAACCAAACTGTTGTATAGTTGATAAGAGAATAGGTAAATTTCTACGTAGTTTAGAAAGATAAATGAGAATATCATCAGCATATAATGCTATTTTCAACTCCCGCGCAGCCACCCCAATCCCCTCTAGTCTTTGTCTTATCATTATAGCAAAGGGTTCTATAGCAATATTAAAAAGAAGCGGGGAAAGGGGACACCCTTGCCTAGTCCCCCTATGCAGAATTATTTCTGGGGATAACTGGCCATTTACTATCATTCTTGTGGAGGCTGTACGATAAAGTTTTTCAATAAACTTAGCAAATTTACCTTTTAGCCCAAATTGTTCTAATGAAAATAGAAGATGATCATGGTAAACTGAGTCAAAGGCCTTTTCGGCGTCGATAGCCAAAATTGCCAAGTCTGAAATACCTCCCTCCTCTGAATGATCAGCATCCGTACCATTCGAAAAGTAATCCAAGGTAAGCAAGAGTTCCCTTATTTTAGCCGCAGAGTTCCTATTCTTCATAAAACCAGCCTGATCTGGGCTAATAATCAAGGGAAGAAGGGACTGGAGTCTCTGGGCGAGGATCGAAGTCAACAATTTATAATCGGTGTTCATCAAAGCTATGGGTCTATATGACTCGACCATTCTTGCATCTTTACCCTTTTTTAAAATTAAAGACGTGTATGAGGCTGTAAAATTAGATGAGGGTTCATTTCCCTCTATATATATATGGTTGAATAATAAGGTTAAATCAGGTATTACAGTGGAGGGTATCATTTTATAAAACTCATTAGGTATTCCGTCCGGACCAGGTGCTTTGTTATGTGCCAAATTATTAATTGCCTTTGCAACTTCTATTTCCGTAATGGGGGATTCAAGTTCCTTAATTAGACTAGGTGTTAATGTTGGAAAAGAGATTTCTCCCCAGAATTTCCGACGTTCTGTGAAGTCAGAGGTCCTGGGGGAATATATTCCCTTATAGTAATCGTAAAAAATTTGGACAAGATCCTGAGAGGAACTAAACAACCGTCCCTCTTTTTCTAGGGAATCTATTAACTGAGAACCTAAGTCCTGCCTTAACATTCTAGCCAAAAGTTTTCCCGTCTTGTTCCCATATTTGTAGAATTTCGCAGAAAACCGAACTTCCTGCTGAGTAGATTTATATAGTAGGAATGAATCTCTCTCTTCTAATGCAGCAATATATTTAACCCATTTCTGGGGCGTCTTTTCTAATAGATATGAGTTATAAGCATTTGTAACTGCGCGAAGAAGTTCATTTTCGCGTTTTTTAAATTTCTTGGTACGCCTAATGGTGTATGCCAGAATTTCCCCCCTCAGTACTGCTTTAGCAGTTTCCCAGAACAAAGAAGGACGGGCTCTAGCCTCCGCATTAAACAAGGCAAAGTCCTGAAACTTAGTTTCAAGGAAGCCTCTGAATCCAGAATCAGCAGACAAATATTTAGGAAAGAAAAACCGATTATTTATATGTGAGAGGCCAGTCGCATAAATCTCAAAGCAGATTGGAGCATGATCAGATACCACAATAGGCAAGATTTGAGCTGATACTTTGTATTTACAAAGTCTTTCGTCAACCAAAAATAAATCAATCCGTGACAGTGATTTATGTGCTTTTGAGAGACATGTAAAATCACGTGTATCCGGATTCAATATCCTCCAAATATCCTTAACTCTCAAATTAGAAAAGATCCTGGAGAACAACTTTGCCTCAAGATTATCTCTTTTAGTTTTTTTGACTAGTGGCTGCTGCCTCATTCTATCAATTGGGTATTGGGGAGCCATGTTAAAGTCACCAGCTAAAATTAAAAAACCCTCTGCACATGTCATGAGCCTGGCCTGAAGTGTATCCCAAAATGAGAGACTAAAAACATTTGGAGCATATACATTGCATAAAGTATACGAAACATTAGCAATCTTAATTTTCAGTATGATATATCTCCCCTCCTCATCTGATTCACTTTGTATTATCTCATATTTAAGTTTTTTACCCAGAAGAATAGCAACTCCACCCTTTCGGCTAGAACTAGGTGAAAAAAAGACCTCCTTAACCCAAGAAGATTTTAGTTTAAGAATTTCTTGAGTCTTTAAGTGGGTTTCTTGTAGAAAAGCAATAGCAGTACCTATTTTCTTCAAATAGGAAATTATCGTTTTTCTCTTAATAGGAGAAGTTAGCCCTCCTATATTCCATGAGGTAAACTTAATCCCAGTCATTATAATAGGGATCTATGCTCCGGAAGGGAAGATGGTGAAGAGAAAAAAAAAAAAAAAAAAAAAAAAAGGGAAGAAAAAAGAAGAAAAGGAGAACCCCAAAACATACGACTAATCCACCTGAGCCGTATGTTGCCCATTTGCTGAAAAGGGCCCATCTTAGAGAATAAAATGAGAAATAACAGATCTATTCTAATATTTACCAAGGGGAAAAAAAACTAAATAGTATATCACCTCAACTGCTCAGGTGTGCAGTTTTTGCTGAAAAAAGTTTCTGCCGTATGGGCAGAGTCAAAAAAATGCAGAGTGTTGTTACACACAAGTCGTAACCTGGCAGGATGTAAGATTGTCGCTCGCAGCCCCTGCTGTATAAACTTAGTGCATACCGGAGCCAACTGCCTTCTTTTTGAGGCAGTTTCAGCTGCATAGTCTTGAAATAAAAGGATTTTTGTACCTTCTAGTAATATAGGTTGATTTTTACGAAAGGCTTGTAAAAATGTAATCTTATCCTGGTAATTCAGGAATTTAACTATGATTGGTCTTGGCCTCATATTTTCTTTAGATAGAGGTGATGGCCCTATCCTATGCACCCTTTCTATAACTGGCTGCGTTTGAGGTATGTTCAACAATGCTGGTAGTGTTTGTGTTATGAATTTATTTAAATCCTCAAACTGCTTCCCCTCAGGTACCCCCACTACTTTCAAGTTATTGCGCCTAGCGCGATTTTCCAAGTCTTCTACTTTATTTTGCAATTTAGCAAGGGCTGAGGAAGTAGCTTCTAGTTTACTATTTTGAGCTAGAGTGAGATCTTCTAAGTCAGAGACTCTCTGTTCAATTTCAGAGAACCTTTCCGAGAATTGTTTGACTTCTGCAGCTAGCTGCGCAATATCTTGTTTGATTTCTATTCTAAGTGAATCAAACTTGGGTGCAAGAGCAGCAGAGATATTTAAGACTAGGGACTGTGTATCAGCAGAATCAGGTAAATTTGACGATTCTTGGGTTACCATTTGTGGCTCACCCACAGGCTCTATATTAGGTTTATGTTTTTTATCCCTCTGTCTGGCCGACATGACTGAAGGTGATGTGCGAGATTGTGTGTGTAGAAATTTATCCATAAAATAGTGAGAGTGGATTGTGATAGGGAGCAGAAAAAAAAGACAGACTAATCTACTAAGAAGGGGAGAGAGGTGTGAGGGATATGTGGAAAAGAAAAGTGTAGACTTTTGTGTATTGTTTAATGTTATCTTCTCCTCTAAAAGGAGAGAGAACCAAGAAAAATTAACCGTGAACTAAGTGAGTCAGGTTCAGTCATGCTGGTGACAAGATAAGATATATCATATCACAGAGAAGGGGTCCTGCTGTAGAGCCCACAAACTTTAGGAAAGCCCTCAATAGTAATTAATATACCGTTTTAAATTTTCAATTGAGAACAGAAAAAACAGTGTTTAACAACTCAAGTCTCCAGTCCTAGGCCATCAGATCAATGTTTTGTAATTTTTAGGAAGAACTCAGCTTTTAAGGTACTTTTGAACTAATTGGTACTCAGATTATTTCGCCTGTGTGTGTCTGGCACATCAGATTATTTGTAGGCTATTAGCACACCTTTAAACTAAGTATAATTCACTGCTATGAGACCAGTTCTCGTAATATGTTTTAACAGAACTTGATGTAACTTTAAGAATTGAGCAAAACTATATAAGGTAATCCAATATTATAATACGTTTGCTGTGGGTCTGAGAAAAAAACAGAAGAAACCCCCAGTCAATTAGTAACATTCTGAATGGTTCAAGAAATATGATAATACAGTGTTTCACATTTTGCTGCTGCAGATTAACAACATACCATTTCCAGAAGGAATATATTCTAGTTAGAAACTAGGGGGTTCTAAATTTTAAGTTGTCAAAAATACAAAAATTAAGGAAGAAAAACCTAACAAATTTAGGTATTATAATGCACTTAAAGGCCAATAGCCGTTATTTATATCAGGGTCAAACACACCCCTAAGCTAAGTATAATTTACTTCTTTAAGGCCAATACTCATAGTATATTTTAACACCGCTGGATGTGACTTCAAAGCTTAAACAGAGCTACATAGAGTGGTCCGGTGTCAAGATACACTTGCTGTGGGTCTGAGAGAGAAACAAGCGAACACCCCAGTCGATTAGTAACAAACTAAATGGTTCAGGAAATAAGATAATACAATGTTTCACATTTTGCTGCTATAAGTTAACAACATGCACTTTCAAGAAAAAATAAATGCCATTTAGAAACTAAGATGTTCTAAGTTTTAACTTATCGTAAGTAGCAGCTAAAGAGAACAGATCTAACAAGTTTAGATGTTATACAGTGCTTGCAAACAAATAGCCGTTATTTGTGACAAGGTCAGGCCGGCTGTCATCGCTTATAGATTGTGTGCAAACCCCAGCAAAGAGAAAAAAAAGAATAAGTAATAAAGGTCCAGTACTGAGACAAGTCATTCCAGGGTAGAGGCGGCTGAAAAGGAAAACAAAACTGCAAATTTTATCCCAGGAGTTCTACATTACCCAGAACCATTAGCCCAAGGTTTGAGCAGGAGATAGCCAGCGGTCATCAACCTCAGCCCCCCCTCACGCAGCATCGGTGGGAAGGGGAGCGTCTTCCAGGTCAGGGGGACAACAATTGCCGGGAAAACAAATCAGCAGGCTGTGCTACACAGAAACCAATAACCTCGTCTCCTGCGACTTTTTCAGAAAAGCCGGTCAGCTACTTTCAAGGGTGTGACTCAAATGCTGCCACATTCACTCTATCGGCCGACATCAACAATACTCCTGAGTCTCAACACCTTGGCAAGTGGCAGAGGAAAGGAGGCAGAGGCGGGAGGGAAGGCATCCACAATTACCGCTCCAACAGCTCCACGTTATCCTTCCCGGAACCAGCCCTGCACCAGGGATCGACCCGTCTCCTCCAGCAGTGGCCCCCCCTCACGCAGCACCGGTGGGAGGGGGAATGTCACTTCAGCGCAGAAATGCAGAAAAGAAAAACAGCGGGCTACACCATCCACACCTACTGGACTAGCCACAATGCCGGAACGATGCACAGGTAACTCCAGTTCCAACTTCTAGGTATTCAGTAAAGCTGCACTCAGGAGAGCAGTAAGTTCTCAGAGACCACACAGCTTATGATAAGTGCAGCGCCTCTCAGCTCCGTCCTCCGTTTCAATTTATTCGGCAATGATCGGGGATTTAGCTTGCCTGTTAGTTTAAGTGAGCACTTTTTCTTGGGTTACCCCGGGTTAATTAGGGGGTTGTGTGACAGCAAGCATTTTCTTTCTTTTTTTTTAACGGGTATTAGTTTTGCTGTAATGAAAGGTCCTTTTTCAGGGCTGCTACCTGCAGCTATTTAGTGCAATGTCAGGGCACTATGGAGTTTCCAGCAGCGGTGATATTCAGCAGTACAAGCCACCCTAAACTAGAGGGTTTTAGGCGTGGTTCCACACCAACAGCTTGTAGGTAGGAGAAATCAGGACAGGTGCAGCACCTGAACACACACCTGTGCTCCTCCTCCTCCGGAAGCTCCTCCAAGTGAGAAAAGTTTTTAATAAACTTTCTATAGTAATTGGCAAACCCCAAAAAACATTGAATAGACCGAAGACCAACTGGGCGAGGCCACTGCAGAACTGCAGCTAACTTGTCAGGATCCATGGAGAACTCTGCAACGGAGATAACATAACCTAGGAAGGTTACTTGAGTCTGATGGAACTCACATTTCTCTAGTTTACAAAGCAGGCCGTTCTCACGTAGTCTCTGAAGAACCCATGTAACATCAGAACGATGAGCCTCAAGTGTGGGTGAGTGTATGAGGATGTCGTCTAAGTACACCACAACACACTGTTGCAACATATCTCATAGGACATCATTAATAAATTCCTGAAAAACAGCAGGAGCATTACATAGGCCAAAGGGCATTACAAGATACTCATAATGCCAACTCCTGGTGTTAAATGCTGTTTTCCATTCGTGGCCCTCCTTAATCCTAACGAGATTGTATGTTCTCTCAACTCAAGTTTAGAAAAGACTGTAGCTACCTTGAGGTGGTCAAAGAGTTCCGTAATGACCGCAATAGGGTAAGCATTCTTAATGGTAAGACGATTAAGACCCCTATAATCGATGCATGATCTTAACTCGCCACCCTTTATCTTCACAGCGAAGAAGCCAGCCCCTGCAGGAGAGCAGGATTTGCAGATGATCCCCCGCGACAGAGCATCGGCAACATACTCCTCCATAGCACAATTATCTGCAACAGACAGAGGGTACACCCGGCCCGAGGAGGAATGGCTCCGGGTTGCAGGTCTATGGCACAATCATAATACCGGTAAGGAGGCAACGTACCGGCACGCACCTTGTCAAATACGTCTAGGAACTCTTGGTACTCCTCTGGCAATTGAGATACCGAAGAAGTGCAAAAATAATCACACCTTTATTAATAGCAAAAAATAATAAAAAGTCCACAAGTCAAATAACAAGCCAGGAGTCAAAACCAAAGCTGGTAGTCAGACAAGCCGAGTCAGGAGCCAAAGCGAATAGTCAGACGAGCCGGAATCAGGAACAAGGAAAACAGCAGAGTCAGGAACAAGCCAGGGATCAGGAAAAAGGAAGGACATCAGGCAGCCAGGTAATACACAGGAACTCTCATAAACAGGTCTGAGACAATGCAAAGGCAAAGCATACTGAACAGAGGCCCTTTAAATAATGATGACATCGCAATTCTGAGACTGCATTCTGTTTCACATGGATGATGCACACCAGTCTGGCCATAAAAGGAAGTGCAGGAAATGAGCAGCATCCCCCACAATGCACCATAGTCAGGAAGAGAGGTGAGTAAAATGGCTGCCAGCAGCACATGGCAAACACAACAGGGAAAAAACCCTGACAGCTCCATCATAATCATGATCATCAAATCTTTGTGTAATATACCTTTAATGATGTATGAATGAGTAAATGTACTTACCATCATCCTTTTCATGCAGGGCTAGAATGGTGCCGGATCCCTCAGAGATTGTCAAAGTAACTACAACTATTAATGATATAAATATAAATGATTTCAATTATAGGTATGGGAAACAGCACCTGTGTTTTTTTTGTCCTGTGGCAAGGAATAGGACTAGCCAGGTCCCAGTGTACTCTTGAACAAAATAGATTTCCAGCCTCCAGGGTATAATAAAAAGACCTGTATTTTTCTTTCACAGGGTCCATAAACAAACGACAAAGTTTCAAACCACTTACTAGTTCTTAATCATGTCTACTTGATCAGTATACAGGTGTGTCTTTTATACCTGTTTGCACAATATTGCCCTCTAGTGGCCATTATTAAAATAACATGTGTTTCATACAATAAAAACATTAGTTTCTCTGTCACTATCTATTTAGTATGTCACACATGTGTTGTTAAAACATTATTAATACTTAAACTACACAAACTTACACAAACCTATGTATATCCTACTAATCAGAATCATATGCACAACAGATATAGCCAATTGAATCTTACAGGTATTTCATTATTTATAAGAACAAAGACCAATCGGAATCTTTATTAAGTCCATTGGGTTCTAGGGTATTCAATTTATTAATCCAGAACATCTCTTTTCTTTTCAACATGTGTTCCATGTGTGTCGCCCCAACATATGCCAATATATATATGTCCCATATAGAAGAAAGGTTTGTATATCCACAAAATTTATTTTTACAACATGGCGCCGCCTGGTGGAGATTTATAGATGATATATTTGGCATATGGTTGGGCGACGTTGGAAGCCTATTGGCATTTGTTGAACACCTCAACTCTTCTGTTACTGGGCTTAAATTCACACTTAAAATGAGTGAGACAGGTGTAGAATGTTTAGATACTTTTGTCTATGTGGAAGAAGGTTTTTTAAAAACTGACCTTTATATTAAACCCACTGACAAAAATAAAATTTTACAATTTAATAGTTTTCCCCCAGATAACACATTAAGAGCAATACCCAAAAGCCAATTCTTACGAGTGAAAAGAATAGTATCAGATGAAGACAAATGCAATATGAGATTAAATGAAATGGCAGAAAAATTCAAAAAGAGAGGATACCCAGATAAATTAATTAAAGAAGAATTAGAACTTGTCAAAAAGAGTGATCAAGTAGTAAGGCAACACAACAACAATAAAAGCAAAGGTGACAGGATGATATTTGTAACCCAATATAATACCTTAGGCCCAAAAATATCACACATAATTAATAAATATTGGCATATATTGAAAGACTGCAACCCCTATGTTGAAGAATTTAAAAATGTTCCAATAACAGCTTATAAAAGAAACAAAAATTTGAGAGATTATTTGGTGCGAGCAGATGTAGGTGGAACAAAAAAAGTGTTACAAACTACAATAGGAACAGACAATGTAGGATGTTATCCATGTTTACATTGTAGCCACTGTAGCTCTATAATTAAAGGTAAACATTTTTTTCACCCAAATTATGGGACCAAATATTCTATTAAAAAACATCTAACATGTAGGAGTACATATGCCATATATATAATTAAATGCCCATGTGCCAGGATTTATATTGGAGAGACGAGTAGGGAAGTAAGAACCAGAATAACAGAACACAAGTCCAACATCAGGTTGAAGAACAAGGAAGCCCCAGTTTCCTGTCACTTCCTCTCCATGGGTCATAATATAAGTCAATTACGCTTTCAAGTGATAGATGAAATAGAAAAACCCAGGAGAGGAGGTGACAGGGAACACATGTTGAAAAGAAAGGAGATGTTCTGGATTAATAAATTGAATACCCTAGAACCCAATGGACTTAATAAAGATTTCGATTGGTCTTTGTTCTTATAAATAATGAAATACCTGTAAGATTCAATTGGCTATATCTGTTGTGCATATGATTCTGATTAGTAGGATATACATAGGTTTGTGTAAGTTTGTGTAGTTTAAGTATTAATAATGTTTTAACAACACATGTGTGACATACTAAATAGAAAGTGACAGAGAAACTAATGTTTTTTATTGTATGAAACACTTTTTATTTTAATAATGGCCACTAGAGGGCAATATTGTGCAAACAGGTATAAAAGACACACCTGTATACTGATCAAGTAGACATGATTAAGAACCAGTAAGTGGTTTGAAACGTTGTCGTTTGTTTATGGACCCTGTGAAAGAAAAATAAAGGTCTTTTTATTATACCCTGGAGGCTGGAAATCCATTTTGTTCATAAATATAAATGATGTAATACAATTTGAACATATGCTTTAAAAATACATATTTTGCATGAATAAAAACTTATTGTAAACAAGTCAAAATAATATATATCGAAATGTGAAGACTTGACCACTAATATGAAAATTAAATGTATTACTTCATTAAGGCGAGTGAAAAGAAAATGATGTCTTTCATAGATGTACTATATGTTCAAATATTAGAAAACTAATTCTTATCATATTCATCTATCAAACATTTCAAAATATAGATTTGTCCCTATTTGTCATGATGCTACTGTGCCTTTAAACCTTATAGTCACATGACCTTCATACCCTTCTAAAGCTCATCAGTCCTCTACACCTGTGCTAGGTAATTTGTTTCACAAAGGATTCTACTCTGAAGCTGCAAGCACGCATTATTCCGTCTCTACTACCCTGAAGTATTTCTTAATCAGTTACGCTAATCTCACCTTGCATTTTCAGGACTTGTAGTACCTTGCCATTTCTTCGCAAGCCGTTTCAGCAACTGCCTGTCTCTGACTACAGCGTGTGACGTCACTCTTCACCGGAGCTTCAGTGTTCTCACACGTGTGCTCACAGCATTCACTCTGTGCATCTCAGGCCTTCTACGCATCGCATCTCAGCTCTCCTTTGGATTTCACCCGGTATAGTATTCTCTGCTACACGCATCCTATACCCGCTTCAGGAGTCGCAGCATAAGTACGGTACCGTATGAACTATATGCTTAACTCACTGTATTCTCCTGCCTGTCGCCAGCTTACATCTGTTGGGTATATCTGAAGACTGCATGTCCATTCTAACATATGCTTATGCACTAACAAACATTTGCCTGCTTGCTTACCTTTATTATATTCACATGAACTGTGTTCAACCCATGGGACTGATACATACTTAAGATACTCTAAAGTGTGATTTAGATTTACTTTCTATAGTGTGTCAATAAACAGAGTTTGATAACCGTTACTACAACAGCTCCTAATATTAAAGTTTACCTTTAAAGTACTATCCTTAGCAAATGACTACTTGTAGTTGTACTCTAATTGACCTCTTGGTCACCCTCAATCAATGAGCAAAAACAGGGAATTATAAGACCTAGTTCCCAAGGTTTGGTGTGAGATTGAGTGGCTAAATACACTACTATAATAGATATATTGGGTATTACTAAAATCCTTACATATTACCTAGCCATGAAAATTATTTACCCATCAATATCTATTCAGCTATGGATGTTAATGAGATTTCTAATCGTGTTGGAACACTTTCACAGAATATGGATTTAATGATTCAGGGACTGAGGGATTTACAGGCTGAAAATGAGCAGTTGCGAAAATACATTAGAGAAAATGTTCCTACTAAATCACCTCTCTCTGAAACTCCACCCCCAGAACTACAAATATGTCCACCCGAAAAATTTAAATGGAGACAGATCCCAATTCAGGGACTTTAAGAAATCTTGTACCTTATTTTTTTTTCACTTAAACCCAGAACCTATCCTACTGAAAAGGTGAAAGTTCTAACTGTGATTTCTTATCTCAGGGGTGAGGCCAAATCTTGGGCTAACGCCTACTACGAGAAAGATTACCCCATTCTAAATTCTCTAGACTCATTTTTTAATGCAATGTCTATGCTTTATGAAGATCATGATAAACAAGCAACCACTGAAGTCTCTATCAGAAATCTTAAACAGGGCAGACGCCCAGTAGAAGAATATATAACGGATTTCAAAAGATGGGCATCAGATACTTTATGGAATAATGCAGCACTCAAGAATCAATTCCGTATAGGACTCTCAGATAGTCTGAAAGACGAATTAGCTTGCACTGAGATACCTATGAATTAGAAAACTTCATGTCTTTAACTATATCCATTGATCGCCGATTGAGAGAAAGAAAGGTTGAGAAGGGTTCCTATGACCTTCCCAGTAAAAGATCATTTTCTTCCCAATATACACCTTCCACTAGATCTGTCGCGGAACCTATGGAGATCGGCTTCATCAAAGGGCCCCTTAAGCCTGAAGAAAAGGCTAGACGTAGATTGCACAACCTCTGCCTTTACTGTGGTGCCAAAGAACATGCCGTTAAGGAATGCCCCATTCTTTTGAAGTCTAAAAAGGGTAAGGGAAAATTACTCCATTCATGTAAAACTGAGTTAAATATGTCTTCTCATTTTACCCTCTCTGTTTCTCTGCAGTGGGTTCTACATCAAACTAAAGCCCAGGTTGTCATAGATTCCGGAGCAACTACTAATTTCATTCATTCATCTTTTGTGAATACTTATAAAATACCCATAATAAAAAAGAGTGTTTCACTTCCTATACGTGTTGTTGATGGCTCTCTTATTAATTCAGGTCCTGTCACTCACCACACAGTTCCTATACAAGTTACTTTTTCTTCTGGTCATAGCGTGACATGCATTTTTGAAGTAATACACTCACCTTTATTTCAACTTATCTTGGGTCTTACCTGGTTAAAGAAACATCAACCTACAATTTTATGGGATAAAGGATCCATTACTTTTGACTCCCCTTTCTGTGTCTCACATTGTAATCCTACGCACTCTATCTTACAGATTGACATGCTTAACATACCTCCTGACTATTCAGACTTTCACAATGTCTTCAATAAAGCTGAAGCTCAATAATTACCGCCTCACAGACCCTACGATTGTCCTATAGATCTCATACCCGGTTCTAAAATACCCTATGGTCGGATATACCCGTTATCGGAACCTGAACTTCTTCATCTTAAGGAGTATATCCATGAGAACCTTGTAAAAGGTTTCATCCGTCCATCAACTTTGCCAGCAGGCGCTGGAATATTTTTTGTTAGGAATAAGGACAAGAGTCTCAGGCCTATCATACATTATAGACAACTTAACAACTGCACAATAAAAAATAGATACCCTCTGCCACTTATACCAGAACTCATAGAACAACTGCAAGGAGCCACAATATTCACAAAATTAGATCTGAGAGGGGCTTACAACCTCATAAGAATTAGGGAAGGGGATAAGTGGCTGACAGCCTTCCGCACACGGTATGGACTATAAGAGTATTCCGTCATGCCCTTCGGGCTATGTAATGCCCCAGCCACCTTTCAATTTTTCATCAACAATGTATTCCATGATCTACTTGACTTATTCATTGTAATATATCTTGATGATATTCTCATATACTCAAATTCCAGAGAAGACCACATAGCTCATGTCAAAATTGTTTTAGGTTAAGAGAGAATCACTTGTATGCTAAGCCTGAAAATGTGTTTTTAACTCTGATACCATTTCCTTTCTTGGATATCATATTTCTCCAAAGGGGATTTCAATGGAGAACAACAAGGTGGAAGCTATATCCAACTGGCCTTTACCCAACTCTAAGAAGGAAGTTCAGAGATTCCTCGGATTCTCTAATTTCTATAGAAAATTCATCAATGGCTTTTCATCTATAGTCAAACCTCTCACTAACCTCACTAGGAAGAATCAATTGTTCCACTGGACATCAGATGCAGATATCTCCTTCAAAACTCTTAAACAACATTTTACAACTGCTCCTATTCTACAGTTCCCTGACCCAATGAAGCAATACATTCTGGAAGTTGATGCATCGGAGTTTGCTGTTGGAGCATATTATCTCAAAGGACTTTTCCCAATGAAGTTCTCCATCCTGTTTCCTTCTATTCCAGGGTGATGAATTCCGCCGAAAGAAACTACCCAATTGGGGAAAAAGAACTTCTGGCCATCAAGGCTGCACTCGAATTCTGGAGGCATCTTTTGGAAGGAGCAAGATATCCTATTATCATATACACGGATCACCGTAATCTACAATTTCTCAGAACTAATAAGAACTTATATTCGCGACAAGTTCATTGGAGCTTGTTTTTCACCAGATTTTATCATCACCTACAGACCTGGTGAAAAGAATACTAAAGCTGATGCTCTGTCCAGAAGTAGTGAACCTATATCTGAGATCTCTGAACCAGATACGATCATACCTTCGGACAGAGTGATAGGACTTGTCATAGACAATTCAACTTATTTCAAGAACCAACAACAATTAGATCCTCAGATTAATGATTTAAGTCTTCAAAACATGCTAATGGCCTGTTTTACCATGGTCAAGCACTATATGTTCCAAATGCTCTCAGACCTAAAATTTTAGCTATGGCACATGACAGCCCAATTTCTGGACATCCAGGTTTTCATAAGACTCTCCACTTAATTAAAAGAGACTTCTGGTGGCCTCAGTTGGACCAATCCGTTAAAAGTTATATACAAGGTTGTTCAGTATGCACTAGATGTAAACCTCAGCGTATCCATCCTTATGGGTTTCTACTTTCTCTCCCCCTGGCAGGATATAGCGATGGACTTCATCGTGGATTTACCTCCATCATCTAACAACACAACTATTCTAGTTGTTGTTGATCTCTTTTCAAAGATGGCTCACTTTATTCCTCTACATGCTCTACCAACCGCTTCTGAAACTGCTGAATTGTTTATTAAACACATTGTTCGTCTACATGGACTCCCCAAGTCGATAACCACGGACAGGGGGACTCAATTCACCTCCAGATTTTGGACACAACTATGTGTTAACTTACAAATTGAACGACGTCTAAGTTCAGCTTACCATCCGCAGACTAACGGGCAAACAGAGAGTACTAATCAAACTTTAGAGCAATATCTCCGTTGTTACTGTTCTTTTCAACAAGATAACTGGTCCTCCTTATTGCCCACTGCAGAATTCTCTTACAATAACACCATCAACTCATCTACTAATTTAACATCTTTCTTCATAAACTATGGTTACCATCCTTCTTATCATCTATTACACCGTAATGACAGTATCTCACCCCTTGTGATCGACACTATAAATACGATAGCTCAAGGGTTCACATTACTCAAGGAAACTTTACAACTGGCTCAAATTAAGCAAAAACATTATTATGATCTCAGAAGATCTAAACCTCCTGAATACAAAGTAGGTGATTCTGTTTGGTTGTCCTCAAAGCATTTAAAACTTCATATACCTTGTAAAAAACTAGGCAGTTTATACATTGGTCCTTATAAGATCATCAAAATCATAAACCCCAATGCAGTTACTCTTCAATTGCCATCTACCTTCAAGATACACCCTACATTTCATGTTTCCCTCTTGAAGCCTTACAATGCAGTCCGGAGTGATAATCAAGCCTACGTAAATCCTATACCTGTGCATGAAGAACCTTCATATGAAATTGATATGATTCTAGATTCCAGGATTCATAAACGTACTCTTCAGTATCTTGTTTCGTTGGAAAGACTATGGTCCAGAGGAAGATTCCTGGGACCTGCTACAAACTTATCAGCCCCCAAACTTGTGTCTATTTTTCACCGTAGATTTCTGGATCATCCTAAACCTTGATCCGCAGAGTGGCTCTTTAAGGGGGGTGTCCTGTCATGACGCTACTGTGCCTTTAAACCTTATAGTCACATGACCTTCATACCC
Organism: Bombina bombina; assembly: GCF_027579735.1. Classification (NCBI taxonomy): domain Eukaryota; kingdom Metazoa; phylum Chordata; class Amphibia; order Anura; family Bombinatoridae; genus Bombina; species Bombina bombina. The sequence continues at coordinate 1,019,214,426 of NC_069501.1, forward strand.
TTCTTAAGCTCATCAGTCCTCTACACCTGTGCTAGGTAATTTGTTTCACAAAGGATTCTACTCTGAAGCTGCAAGCACGCATTATTCCGTTTCTACTACCCTGAAGTATTTCTTAATCAGTTATGCTAATCTCTCCTTGCATTTCCAGGACTTGTAGTACCTTGCCATTTCTTTGCAAGCCGTTTCAGCAACTGCCTGTCTCTGACTACAGCGTGTGACGTCACTCTTCACCGGAGCTTCAGTGTTCTCACACGTGTGCTCACAGCATTCACTCTGTGCATCTCAGGCCTGCTACGCATCACATCTCAGCTCTCCTTTGGATTTCACCCAGTATAGTATTCTCTGCTACACGCATCCTATACCCGCTTCAGGAGTCGCAGCATAAGTATGGTACCGTATGAACTATATGCTTAACCCACTGTATTCTCCTGCCTGTTGCCAGCTTACATTTGTTGGGTATATCTGAAGACTGCATGTCCATTCTAACATATGCTTACGCACTAACAAACATTTGCCTGCTTGCTTACCTTTATTATATTCACATGAACTGTGTTCAACCCATGGGACTGATACATACTTAAGATACTCTAAAGTGTGATTTAGATTTACTTTCTATATTGTGTCAATACACAGAGTTTGATAACCGTTACTGCAACAGCTCCTAATATTAAAGTTTACCTTTAAAGTACTATCCTTAGCAAACGACTACTTGTAGTTGTACTCTAATTGACCTCTTGGTCACCCTCAATCAATGAGCAAAAACAGGGAATTATAAGACCTAGTTCCCAAGGTTTGGTGGGAGATTGAGTGGTTAGATACACTACTATAATAGATATATTGGGTATTACTAAAATCCTTAAACTTTTTCAAAATCAATCCAGACAGACAATTAACACTTTGAATAACAACTGGTGACAACTATAGTATAATACATGTGGGACATATAGATAACTTTGTGCAATGTACAGTGATGTTGTTGATGACACAACACATATTGATCACAATGCAAGACATAAGATATATTGAAAACAATGTCATCATGGTGCTGTTAGAATATTTTTATATATAAAGGTAATCCTAGGGGAAAGCTGTTATTTTAATCACAGTATTTTTTCAGCAAAACAGTGTAATGGGTAATAGATATTTTGTATCTTTATATAAATACAATATCAATATTTGAGACTGTCCCTCTAAAGGAACATTCTATTCCATGTAATGAATTGGATAGGGCATGCAATTTAAATCTAAGAGATAATTTACTCATATCATCATGAATATATCATTTTCATGCTATCTAATCTAAGCATATGAAATTTGTATTTTTAGATTCAGCACCTGTGAACCAATTTCTGATTTTTGTCTAAATGTAGCCACCAACTGTCAAGCACTACCCAGGTATTGAATCCAAAATAGCCCAGCCCCTAAGATTACATTCAACTAAAGTTAGCAAGATTATGAAGAATATCTTAGAATACTAATAAATTCTGATTGTGCTTAGAATGGAATTCTCTCTCAGAATCATGATTTTTCATTTTAAATACACTTTACATTTAATTAGAGGATCCATGTTCATATAGATCAATGTGAATGTATTAGGAAATGTTATGTACAAATTTGTAAGCCAAGAGTGAAGTATAATGACACATATCAGACTTTGACAAACCCGAGGTTGAGGGTCCAGTACCAACATCCATATCTGTAAAATATGAAATCAAGATTGGATATCATTAGTAAAAATCATAACTTTGACACAAACAGACATATTTTCTTTCTTTTGACAAGGTAAAACATATTCTTAAATATATAAATAAACAGACAAAAAGAAGGTGCCCATAGCATAGTATATTCAAATAAATTGTGGGGTATATGAAGGTGAATAAAATGCACTCACATTTAATAAAGCACTATCAAGCCAGAAATTTCAGAGTAAACTGGCTAACTCTCCTCCTGTGGCAACAGCAGGTATAAGGGTTTTTATTCCTTAGGGTTAATCAAAAAAGAACATCCATAGCGCAATAAATTTAACACACAAAAAATGTAGCGATAAGAATCTTGCACTTACATTTGGTGAAGCACTACCAAGTGCTGTACTCGCAAGCCAGATATTCAAGAGTAGTCTGGCTAACTCTTTCACCCTGTCAGGAACATAGGTTGGAACAATATGTAGTTATTATTTTATCGATTTTATTAAGGCCGTATTTAGCGCCATTTGCTATAGGGGGAGGGCTTGAGAAGGAGAGTGATCATATTGTTAAGAATTTTGATTGGATTCTATGTGTATAAATGGCTTCACAAATGTTTGTAACAATATCAGCCTGATGAAACAGTGAATCACTGAGAAACGCATCGCTGTGTTTTAGTTTTGACAATAAAAATATTATTTTTAATCAAAACTGAGTTTTATACACAATTTACATGGGATTCTTAAGTGGTATGTACTAATCCACTGGTAAACCCCTGGTAATTTTTTGGATCCAATTACATCAATCACAAGGAGACTTCCAACCTATGTTCCTGACAGGGTGAAAGAGTTAGCCAGACTACTCTTGAATATCTGCTTGCGAGTACAGTACTTGGTAGTGCTTCATCAAATGTGAGTGCAAGATACTTATCCCTCCATTTTTTGTGTGTTAAGCATATTGCGCTATGGATGTTCTTTTTTATTTACCCTAAGGAAGAAAAACCCTTATACCTGCTGTTGCCACAGGAGGAGAGTTAGCCAGTTTACTCTGAAATTTCTGCCCTGCCTATACTTCACTTAATAGTGCTTTATTAAATGTGAGTGCATTTTATTCACCTTCATATACCCCAGAATTTATTTGAACATACTACGCTATGGGCGCCTTCTTTTTGTCTGTTTATTTATAGGTCTACCAACCAGTGGAGGCTCCTCCATATGTGCACTGCCGAACATGAACCCCCAGGGGCAGAGGAGGGGGGGGAATGAGCAGAAGAAAAAGAAAAATGAGAAGAAAAAAAATTATGAAAAATTTTATTTTTATTTTTTATTTATATTATTTTATATTATATTTATTAATAAATGTATTATTTTCCTGTGTGCTGTCTGTGTCTGTGAGACTGTGCAGTGTAACTATCATCATGTATATTAGGCTGAAACCTGAAAGTGGAAAGCAAGGGTTGTTTTGCCTATACTTCTATGTATCGCACATGCTGTGCAGTGCGATACATAGAAGTATAGGCAAAAGCACTTTCCACTTTAAAACTGCATTGACTGCAGCGCCACCTACAGGCCAGCCCATAGCCTCCCTTGTGGCACAGCTCTTAGTGTGCGGGAGCCAGCTGTCACGTGACACTCGCACACTAAGAGCTGAGCTGACTATGTGTGTGGGAGGAGGCAGGGGCGTAACAGTTAAGCCTTAACTACACAACTACTTGCAGAATGCAGTCGCCATTGCTGAGACCGGACCGGGCCCATATGATAGTTGCACTTGCAGTACTTGTGAGAGGACAGTGGACCTTAGGTAGGATAACTGAAAACTTCCTCCCACTACTAACCCTCTGAAGAACCGCTAGTGTGTAGAACGTTTCATGTAGTTTGATGGTTCTCATTACTGAAAATGGGATATTTTTACAATTAGTTTTTTTTACGGTGCCTATGTTATTGCAAATTGTTATAAGGGCTGCATTTGACTTTTCATTTTCTAATTTTCCATAATTTTATTGATTTTATTTAAGTTATGCCACAGAGTATGTATAATTTACGTTAAACACACATTCAACGCATTATGAGCAGTTGGCCATACTTGATTTAATATTTCATTTTAGAAACCATTATTGACACAGAAATTGAAAACATATTTTATTCTTAAATAATTATTTTGTTTAAAGAAAAATATATATATTATAAGAATATTTAAAGGGACATTATAAAAGAAACTATCAGTATAAAAGACCAGCTTTTTTAAAAACTTGTATTTTTTAATGTGAATTAAAAAATGTTTATTTTAATTGAAATTGAAAATACAGCAGTATCACTTTGTGTACTTTCTGCAACGCTCATTGACTGATATTAATTCAACTCATGGACATTGTCTGATTGGAACAAATGTATAGTGTAACTATCAGCCAATAAACGTTAGTAAGTATTAATCAGCCAATAATCTTTATTAGAATACACCTATCCATCAACTTGTATAAACTCACTGCATTCCTGTGTTCTAATATATATATATTCTGTCACTATCCCATCTCTTATCAGTGATTCTCTTCTTCTGCAGATAAAAGACAGTTTATTGAACTCAAATATTATTTGAGTTCAATAAACTGTCTTTTATCTGCATAAGAAGAGAATCACTGATAAGAGATGGGATAGTGACAGAATATATATATATATATATATATATATATATATATATATATATATATGTATATGTATATGTATATATATATATATATATATGTATATATATATATATATATATATATATATATATATATATATATATATATAAAATATATGTATATATATATATATGCGTGTATATATATATATATATATATGTATATATATATATATATGTGTATATATATATGTGTATATATATATATGTATATATAGATGTGGTATGTATATATATGTGTATATATATATTTATATGTATATATATGTATATATATATATATATATATATATATATATATATATATGTGTGTGTATATATATATATATATATACCATCTGAGGGGCGGGGCTAGTGCTCCCCCATCTTCAAAAGTCACCAGCTGCCACTGCTACCAACACAGTGAGTGGCCATCTCACTTCTGAACAGCTGCATTTTATAGTCCACATTGCTTGGGACATTGTAACTATATTATCTCTAAATAAGAAGGAATTTAAGGGACATTTGACCATTAATTCCCCAAGTGTACCCCAAGAGACTTTTTATGCAATTTTATATTTGATATTATTCTTTTAATATTTTTATATTTCTTTTAATTTTTCTTGTCTTTGTATACTGTCTATACACAAGCATATATATATATATATTTGGTGCACCTATCAACTCGCCCCTTTATCTGGTAGAGTCTTTATATTCTTAAATATGCATGTGAGTTCATTGTTTTGTAAAATCCTATATAATAAAAGGCCAAGTGTGTTTGTCCGAAGCTGTCATGCGCAGTAGAAACTGCGTGTGAGGACAAACACACCTGGCCTTCCGACTGACCTGGCATCTGGCGTCAGAGTCAGCGTGTGGTGGAGTGGGCGTGGCCGGGCGGGTGTGTCGTGGGCGTGACCGAACATGACGTGGGCGTGGCCGCGTGCGGTCGGGCTCAGCATGGATGTGGCCGAACGTGGTGTGGGCGTGGCCGGTGGGTGCGGCATGGACGTGGCCGGGCGTGGCCGACTGCCGAGACATCGGAGACAGAGAGCAGAAGAGGGGGGATAAAGAGAGGGGGAGAGACACAGCACAAATGAGATGGGGGAGAGAGACAGCACAAACAAGATGGGGAGAGAGACAGCACAAAAGAGATGGGGAGAGAGACAGCACAAAAGAGATGGGGGAGAGAGGCAGCACAAATGAGATGGGGAGAGAGACAGCACAAAAGAGATGGGGGAGAGAGGCAGCACAAAAGAGATGGGGGAGAGAGGCAACACAAAAGAGAGAGGGGGAGACAGCACAAAAGAGAAGGGGAGAGAAACAGCACAAAAGAGAGGGGGGAGAGACAGCACAAAAGACACAAAAGAGAGGGGGGAGACAGCACAAAAGAGAAGGGGAGAGAAACAGCACAAAAGAGAGGGGGGAGAGACAGCACACAAGAGAGGGGGAGAGAAACAGCACACAAGAGAGGGGGGAGAGACAGCACAACAGAGATGGGGAGAGAGACAGCACAAAAGAGATGGGGGAGAGAGACAGCACAAAAGAGAGGGGGAGAGAGGCAGCACAAAAGAGAGGGGGATAGAGGCAGCACAAAAGAGAGGGGGAGAGAGACAGCACAAAAGAGAGGGGGAGAGACAGCACAAAAGAGATGGGGGAGAGAGACAGCACAAAATAGATGGGGGAAAGAGGCAGCACAAAAGAGATGGGGGAAAGAGGCAGCACAAAAGAGAGGCGGAGAGAGACAGCACAAAAGAGAGGGGGGAGAGACAGCACAAAAGAGAAGGGGAGAGAAACAGCACAAAAGAGAGGGGGAGAGACAGCACAAAAGAGAGGGGAGAGAAACAGCACACAAGAGAGGGGGGAGAGACAGCACAAAAGAGATGGGGGAGAGAGACAGCACAAAAGAGAGGGGGAGAGAGACATCACAAAAGAGAGGGGGAGAGAGACAGCACAAAAGAGAGGGGGAGAGAGACAGCACAAAAGAGAAGGGGAGAGAAACAGCACAAAAGAGAGGGGGGAGAGACAGCACAAAAGAGAGGGGGAGAAACAGCACACAAGAGAGGGAGGAGAGACAGCACAAAAGAGATGGGGGAGAGAGACAGCACAAAAGAGATGGGGGAGAGAGGCAGCAACAAAGAGGGGGAGAGAGGCAGCACAAAAGAGAGGGGGAGAGAGACAGCACAAAAGAGAGGGGGAGAGACAGCACAAAAGAGATGGGGGAGAGAGTCAGCACAAAAGAGAGGGGGGGAGAGACAGCACAAAAGAGAGGGGAGAGAGACAGCACAAAAGAGAGGTGGAGAAAGCACAAAAGAGAGGGGGGAGAGAGCACAAAAGAGAGGGAGAGTGAGCACAAAAGAGAGGGGGGAGAGAGCACAAAAGAGTGGGGGGAGAGGGCACAAAAAAGATGGGGGAGAGAGACAGCACAAAAGAGATGGGGAGAGAGACAGCACAAAAGAGATGGGGGAGAGAGCACAAAAGAGAGGGGGCGAGAGACAGCACAAAAGAGAGGGGGAGAGAGACAGCACAAAAGAGATGGGGGAGAGAGACAGCACACAAGAGAGGGGGGAGAGAGACAGCACACAAGAGAGGGGGGAGAGAGAGCACAAAAGAGAGGGAGAGAGAGCACAAAAGAGAGGGGGGAGAGAGCACAAAAGAGAGGGGGAGAGAGCACAAAAAAGATGGGGGAGAGAGACAGCACAAAAGAGATGGGGGAGAGAGACAGCACAAAAGAGATGGGGGAGAGAGACAGCACAAAAGAGAGGGGGGCAAGAGCCAGCACAAAAGAGAGGGGGAGAGAGACAGCACAAAAGATAGGGGGAGAGAGACAGCACAAAAGAGATGTGGGAGAGAGACAGCACAAAAGAGAGGGGGAGAGAGCACAAAAGAGAGAGGGGGATAAAGAGAGAGCAAGGAGTGGGACCGCTGTACTTCAAAAAATGTCCCGTGTACACAGGCTTTAGGACTAGTGTATGTATAAATGAGCAGATATGATTTCCTAGTTTGTATTTGCCATTAAGTGATAACTTAATCCCAAATATTATAGAAATGGTATATATGTTTATTAATGATTGATATTTACAATTTCATTCAATGTTTTAAATCTGTTTGATCCATTTATCAAGGCACTATCAAACTAGAAGGTTGAATCAATGTGTTAAATTGACAGTGAATCAAATAATACAATGGCCTCTAGTTATGAAGCCGTCTACTTAGCTGCATTCGCAGGCCCAATACGCTTGCCTAAGCTCGCCTACCATCGCCACCGCGGACCTGAATACGTTCGCCAATATTATCAAAAAAGCTGTCAAGAAGCCGCGCACCAAGTACGGAGCGATGAGCAGTGGACTGTTGTTAACTAACAGTCATCGATCTCGCTGCTCATTGGCTTCTTCGCAGCTTTTTTGATAGCCTGTCACTAAGCACCCACACTATACTACACTGTTTTGCCCCTAAACCGCCGCTCCCGGAGCCCCCCACAACTAAATAAACTTATTACCCCCTAAACCGCCGCTCCTGGACCCCGCTGCAACCATTATAAATGTATAAACCCCTAAACCGCCGCTCCCGGACCCCGCCGCCACCTACATCATACCTATTAACCCCTATCCTGCCCCCCACTACACCACCGCAATCTACATTAAACTCATTAACCCCTAAACCGCCACTCCTGGACCCCGCCGCCACCTATATTAAACTTATTAACCCCTAAACCTAAGTCTAACACTAACACCCCCCTAACTTTAATATTATTTTAATAAATCGAAATAAAAATTACTATTATTAACTAAATTATTCCTGTTTAAAACTAAATACTTACCTGTAAAATAAACCCTAAGATAGCTACAATATAACTAATAATTATATTGTAGCTATTTTAGGATTTATATTTATTTTACAGCAACTTTGTATTTATTTTAACACTACACTATCATTAAATAAATTAAATAAATGACCTACAATGACCTAAAATTAAATACTTCAATCTGATTGGCTGATTGCATCAGCCAATCAGATTTTTGCTACCTTAATTCTGATTGGCTGATCCTATCAGCCAATCGGAATTTGAGGGACGCCATCTTCTGGAGGTCTTGAAGATGGAGCCGCTCCTCGTCGGATGGATGAAGATAGAAGATGCCGCTTGGATGAAGATGTCTGCCGGTCCGGATGTCCTCTTCTGCCTGGATAGGATGAAGACTTCTGCCGGTCTGGATGTCCTCTTCTGCCCCATCGGATGAAGACTTCGGCCCGGCTGGGTGAACACGGCTCAAGGTAGGATGATCTTCAGGGGGTTAGTGTTAGGTTTATTTAAGGGGGGGTTTGGGTGGGTTAGAGTAGGGGTATGTGGGTGGTGGGTTTTAATGTTGGGGGGGGTTGTATTTTTTTTTACAGGTAAAAGAGCTGATTACTTTGGGGCAATGCCCCGCAAAAAGCCCTTTTAAGGGCTGGTAAAAGAGCTGGTTACTTGGTAATTTATAATAGGGTAGGGCATTTTTTTATTTTGGGGGGCTTTATTATTTTATTAGGGGGCTTAGATTAGGTGTAATTAGTTTAAACTTCTTGTAATTCTTTTTTATTTTCTGTAATTTAGTGTTTTGTTTTTTTGTACTATAGTTTAGTTTATTTAATTTAATTGTAGGTAATTGTAGGTAATTTATTTAATGATAGTGTAGTGTTAGGTTTAATTGTAACTTAGGTTAGGATTTATTTTACAGGTAATTTTGTAATTATTTTAACTAGGTAGCTATTAAATAGTTATTAACTATTTAATAGCTATTGTACCTAGTTAAAATAAATACAAAGTTGCCTGTAAAATAAATATAAATCCTAAAATAGCTACAATATAATTATTAGTTATATTTTATTTTATAGGTAAGTATTTAGTTTTAAATAGGAATAATTTAGTTAATAATAGTAATTTTTATTTAGATTTATTAAAATAATATTTAAGCTAGGGGGGGTTAGGGTTAGTGTTAGACAGGTTTAGGGGTTAATAATTTTAATATAGGTGGCGGCGGTATAGGGGGGCAGAGTAGGGGTTAATAAGTTTAAATTCAGCAACAAGAAACAAAGTTTCTCTACCTTACTCCAGAGAGGAGAAGTTTGTCTGAAATACCAACACATTTCCACTCCAGGGATATCAAGACTTCCACCTGCCAAAAGTTTCTGCATACCAGCTGGAAACATCTTTACTACAGATAGGGATTACATCCCCTCCACGCTTCCAACATACCACCTCACATGTTTGAGGTTAAAGGGACACTGTAGTAATGATATGCAAATAAAATCCTAGTATAGTTTTAAAACTCCTATTTTCTAATGTACTTCATTTATTAAATATGTACCATTTGGCCAATAATTTACTTTGAAATATTAATTGTTTCCCAACCTACTTGTATGTCAGCCGTTACGGATTACCAATCCGTGCTGACAACTGCAGTTGTAAGATGGCGTTTTTTCGGAACTAATGCGCATGCGCGAGTTACCGCAGCGTCACAAGAAACGTCACCATCTGCAGTAGAATAAGGCAAGTAGAATCTATTAGCATCAGTCGAGTGAGCTGCGCACATCATGTAAATACATAGCTTACGATCGCTTCCAGAATCGCCCTAGAGTAAACAAGCAAACTATACTTAAAATGAAAACTAGCAGGTATGCTCAGCACTTTTCTGGCCCAGCGTACCTGGTTTTCAATCCGCCGCCCTGGAGGCAGCGGATCCCATAGGAATCAATGGGAGTCTGACCATAGCGAAAGTTCAGGTTCGCTGCTGCCAGACATCCCATTGATTCCTATGGGAAATGTCTACACCTAACACCCTAACATGTACCCCGAGTCAAAACACCCCTAATATGCCCCCCCTACACCGCCGCAACGAAATAAATGTATTACCCCCTAAACCGCCGCTCCCGGAGCCCACCGCCACTATAATAAATATGTTAACCCCTAAACCGCTGCTCCCGGTCCCCGCCGCAACTATAATATATGTATTAACCCCTAAACCGCCGCTCCCAGACCCCGCCGCAAGCTACATTATACATATTAACCCCTAATCTGTCCCCCCCTACACCGTCGCCACCTATAATAAATTTATTAACCCCTATCCTGCCCCCCCTACACCGCCGCCACTGTAATAAAATGATTAACCCCTAAACCTAAGTCTAACACTAACCCTAACACCCCCCTAACTTAAATATTAATTAAATACATCTAAATAAATGTAACTCTTATTAACTAAATGAATCCTATTTAAAACTAAATACTTACCTTTAAAATAAACCCTAATATAGCTACAATATAAATAATAATTATATTGTAGCTATGTTAGGATTTATTTTTAACAAATATTACAACAATTTTAAGCTACTTACACCTAATCTAAGCCCCCTAATAAAATAACAAAGCCCCCCAAAATAAAAAAATGCCCTACCCTATTCTACATTAAAAAAGTTCAAAGCTCTTTTACCTTACCAGCCCTTAAAAGGGCCTTTTGCGGGGCATGCCCCAAAGAAAACTGCTCTTTTGCCTGTAAAAGAAAAATACAACCCCCCCAACATTAAAACCCACCACCCACATACCCCTAATCTAACCCAAACCCCCCTTAAATAAACCTAACACTACCCCCCTGAAGATCATCCTACCTTGAGTCGTGTTCAGCCAGCCGACCACCGATGGAACCGAAGAGGAGATCCGGAGCGGCATAAGTGATCCTCCAAGGGGCGCTGAAGAAATCTTCCATCCGATGAAGTCATCATCCAGGCGGCGCTGAAGAAATCTTCCATCCGATAGAAGTCTTCATCCAGGCGGCGTCTTCAATCTTCATCCATCCTGAGCGGAGCAGAGCCATCTTCAGAGGAGCCTACGCGGATCCATCCTCTTCTTCCCGACGACTAACGACGAATGACGGTACCTTTAAGTGACGTCATCCAAGATGGCGTCACTCGAATTCCGATTGGCTGATAGGATTCAGCCAATCGGATTGAACTTGAATCTGATTGGCTGATTCAATCAGCCAATCAGATTTTTCTACCTTAATTCCGATTGGCTGATAGAATCCTATCAGCCAATCGGAATTCGAGTGACGCCATCTTGGATGACGTCACTTAAAGGTACCGTCATTCGTCGTTAGTTGTCGGGAAGAAGAGGATGGATCCGCGTAGGCTCCTCTGAAGATGGCTCCGCTCAGGATGGATGAAGATTGAACTGCTCAGGATGGATGAAGATTGAAGACGCCGCCTGGATGAAGACTTTTATCAGATGGAAGATTTCTTCAGCGCCGCCTGGATGATCACTTCTGCCGCTCCGGATCTTCTCCTCTTCGGTTCCATCGGTGGCTCGGCTGAGTGAAGACAACTCAAGGTAGGATGATCTTCAGGGGGGTAGTGTTAGGTTTATTTAAGGGGGGTTTGGGTTAGATTAGGGATATGTGGGTGGTGGGTTTTAATGTTGGGGGGGTTGTATTTTTCTTTTACAGGCAAAAGAGCAGTTTTCTTTGGGGCATGCCCCGCAAAAGGCCCTTTTAAGGGCTGGTAAGGTAAAAGAGCTTTGAACTTTTTTAATGTAGAATAGGGTAGGGCATTTTTTTTTTATTTTGGGGGGCTTTGTTATTTTATTAGGGGGCTTAGATTAGGTGTAAGTAGCTTAAAATTGTTGTAATATTTGTTAAATGTTTGTAACTTATTTTTTTATTTTTTGTAACTTAGCTTTTTTTATTTTTTGTACTTTAGTTAGTTTATTTAATTGAATTTAATTGTAGTTATTTGTAGGTAATTAATGTAATTAATTTAATGATAGTGTAGTGTTAGGTTTAATTGTAACTTAGGTTAGGATTTATTTTACAGGTAATTTTGTATTTCTTTTAGCTAGGTAGTTATTAAATAGTTAATAACTATTTAATAACTATTCTAACTAGCTAAAATAAATACAAAGTTACCTGTAAAATAAATATAAATCCTAAAATAGCTACAATGTAATTATTAATTACATTGTAGCTATCTTAGGGTTTATTTTACAGGTAAGTATTTAGTTTTAAATAGGATTAATTTATTAAAGTATAGTGTAGTGTTAGGTGTAATTGTAACTTAGGTTAGGATTTATTTTACAGTTAAATTTCTCTTTATTTTAACTAGGTAGCTATTAAATATTTAATAACTATTTAATAGCTATTGTACCTAGTTAAAATAAATTGAAAGTTGCCTTTAAAATAAATATAAATCCTAAGATAGCTACAATATAATTATTATTTATATTGTAGCTATATTAGAGTTTATTTTAAAGGTAAGTATTTAGTTTTAAATAGGATTCATTTAGTTAATAAGAGTTAAATTTATTTAGATGTATTTAATTAATATTTAAGTTAGGGGGGTGTTAGGGTTAGTGTTAGACTTAGGTTTAGGGGTTAATCATTTTATTACAGTGGCGGCGGTGTAGGGGGGGCAGGATAGGGGTTAATAAATGTATTATAGGTGGCGACGGTGTAGGGGGGGCAGGATAGGGGTTAATAAGTTTATTATAGGTGGCGACGGTGTAGGGGGGGCAGATTAGCGGGTTAATAAGTTTAATATAGGTTGCGGCAGGGTCCAGGAGCGGCGGTTTAGGGGTTAAACTATTTGTTTAGTTGCGACGGGGTCTGGGATCGGCAGGATAGGGGTTAATAACTTTATTATAGGTGGCGGCGGTATAGGGGGGGCAGGATACGGGTTACTAGGTATAATGTAGGTGGCTGTGGGCTCCGTGAGAGGCGGTTTAGGGGTTAATACATTTATAAGAGTTGCGGCGGGGTCTAGGAGTGGCGGTTTAGGGGTTAGTAACTTTATTTAGTTGCGGGGGGCTCCAGGGGCGCCGGTATAGGGGGTAGAACAGTGTAGTATAGTGTGGGTGCTTAGTGACAGCTTATCAATAAAGCTGTCAAAAAGCCGAAGAGCAGCGAGATCGGATGAGTGATAACTATCACAGTCCGCTGCTCATCGCCCCGTACTTGGTGCACGGCTTTTTGACAGCTTTTTTGATAACTTTAGCGAACGTATTCAGGTCCGCGGTGGCAATGGTAGGCGAGCTTAGGCGGGCGTATTGGACCGACGAAGGCAGGTAAAGTAGACGGCTTGATAAGTACCCCTCATAATATAAAGTACTATTCTTACATTTATTAAGATATAATAAAAAGAAATAAATGCAGAAACTAAACTCTTGATTACATATAAACTGAAGGAAAAAAGTTACTGCTTTAGTTCTTTTTAATTGTAAACAGCCGTACAATATTTAGCTAGATATAAGACGTGTCAATGTTATCTAATACGTAGAAAGTTTGGATAACCGATTCAATAGATTTTCCCTCCAATGCGCAAGCGTAAAACTAACAGAGATGTGGGTAACTTCGGCTTCTACAATTACAAATGCGCATGCACGATTTAGCTGAATTGACGCGCAGGCTTATTAGGAAGGGTTATGCTGGTAATGATATGCATAGGAGCGAAATGTTATTGGTCAATCATTTCATATACACACTATGCCGAAAACGATGGGCTGGGAAAGGTGACGTCATGGCCGGGTAATATTTAGTTAAAATATAAGGTTTGTAAGCTTCGTTTTATACAAAATATAGGTTAGTAGCTTTTAATAGATGATAATTATACAAAATATGGGACTATTGAGTAACAAAAAAAGTAAAAAACAGTAATCCTTTAAACAAGGTGAGCACATTTAAATCTCACTTTTAGTATTTGATTGCCCAGTACTGACATACTGCACCATAATTTGGTTTTGTTTTTCTCCATTCTATGTGCGCTGAACTCTGAAACTCAACTCCATACCCTTTTTCTTCACATTCCATTTGATGATAGTGGAATATTCAGAAACTAGCTGCCATTGAAATATATCAGGAGGAACTGTTTAGAGCAAAATAAGCATTTGCAACATACACAGCGTAGATCAAGAAACACCCAAGTAACACTTTTATATATATATATATATATATATATATATATATATATATATATATATATATATATATATATATATATATACACATACATAATCTGATTTTAAAAGATGTATTTAAATAAATAAAAAATATATATAGTATGTAAAGATATTTATTTTAAAAATTAAATACACTAACAATAACTACAACATATTTTGTGAATTCATCAAACTTGAAAATCTGTACGAAAAAAAGAATACAAATAATTAGAATATGAAAGCAAGTATGCTATTTCATAACACATGAATACATTTTAATCTGTAAGTATAATAATTCTAAAGCATCTGTCTATGCTATAAACTTTAGTGTTTGTTCTGATATTAAACCCAGGTTCAGAATGGATATCTATATATACATAATTTGAAAGAAATCAATTTAAATTGGCTAATCAAAAGTTGACTTACATATTAACATTTAAAATTATACAAATGACTGTCTAATATCCTATTTTGGGCAAAGATTAATTAATGAATTAATTGTATGAGGGACATAATTGAATGTTATATTTCATGTCCCTTCAAAAACTAAAATATGTAAATGTTACCTATGAAATTATTTCAGATGAATTGTATCCGTTTATCTGTATGATTGGTCACAAAGTCCTCTATAGCACAAAGTAGGGGGAATGTATATGAAATAAATATTAATAAAATAGGACATTGTGAAAACTAATTGTTAGAAACATTCAATTTATTTCTCAATAATTCCACCATTATTCCTCCTATGATTCTTCTCAATAGCATGCATTGTGCAAAATAACCTGATGTATGATCTTTAAAAGTGGATTCTAGTCCAAATCTCAGTTTATCTGCATTATGTATCACATTCATCACTTTCAAAATAGAGGATTGTGAAATACCATCTAAAAGAAATGAGAGGAAACATAAGCTTTTCCCATAGGGTGTATCCTGCCTCCCCCAGTCTTGTTCCAGACATTGTGTACACTTACCATGTGAAGGTGTCTTTAGATGTTGTAGAAGTCTGCACAATTAAAAGACAATGCCACAGACATGATCACATCGTTATTTTTCACTTTCAGTCTCTAGATTAAGTAAATCTCCCTAATTGAAAATAAAGTATAAATCAAATATCTAATAAAGTGGTACATAGTTCTGCATCACTCCCCTTAACACTATTTCCTAAATGTTCCTTAGCAATAGCTTCATAAGCGTATGTAGCCTCTTTTGTGTTATGCTATACCAATCAAGTGTGAAGCTGAGTCACATACATTGTGCATACTTAAACTCTGATGTATGACTTTGTCAGTTTGATGTGCTTCAGAGTATCCCTTTATCTAATATCTGCTATCTGTGGCATTCATCCCTTTCAGACTATCTAAAATCTAATAATGTCTAAAATGAATAATACATGTAAACTAATTGTGTTCCATACATACACACACAGAGAGACAGAGAGACAGAGAAAGATTTTGACGATTCTACTTTCATTTTACTAAAAGTGTCACATTTTCGCTATGCTCCTATATAACTTATAGTTTTTACCTTCTGAAGTGGTGGTTAATGATGTTGTCTCTGTCATTGACTCCCTCGTCCTGGAATGGCCCCTCTACAACTTTGTCATCCTCCTCATCTCTTTGGAGGGCTAGGGGCACCTGGATGTCCCTGCCTGTTGAGCTATGTTATGAAGGACGCTGCAGGCTATAATGATCTTTGCCACCTTCCTAGGGCTGTATTGGAGGGCTCCTCAAGACCTATACAGACATCAAAAGTGCATTTTGAGGAGCCCAAACATCCGTTCAACTACAGCCCTGATTCGCTTGTGCGCCCGATTGTAGCACTTTGGTGCCTCATCGGTGGGGTTACGTAGAGGCGTAATGAGCCAATTCCAGCTCATGTAACCCAGGAATCACCTATAAATAATTAACATTACGAAATGTCAATATTATAAATATATGATAAATAATAAGATGAAAAAAAATACATTTAAAGAAAGAAAAAGAAAATGATACAATGCATTTGTGTATACGAAAATCGCAAAAACTCCATGAAATTAAAATGAGGGTTAAACGTTTACATAACCTAGCTAAAATGTCTATATGTAATAACCGTTAATTGCTCTGCTAGTGACTTTGCTGATTTTAAAGAGTCTTTCAAACTGCTAAACTGTCGTCAATGTCAGTTATGTTTAAAGAGCTACACTGTCCCATTAAAAGTATTGTCAAGGCTATGACCTGATACATTTCTGTTTATATAAACCTAGACATTTGCTGAAAGAGACAAGTAAATGGTTAACCCCTTAAGGACCAAAGACGTATGCCGTACGTCCTCAAAAAAAGACACTTAATGACTGAGGACATATGGCGTACGTCCCTGGTCTTGGAAAGTTGTGGAAGCGAACCTGACCGCTTCCAGATGCTTTCCGGTTATTGCAGTGATGACTCTGTGGCCCTCTCTGCACTGGACATCAATGGCCGGTATCAGTGGTGGGTGGCAGCCAGTCTGGGAGGCAGGTGGGCGGCCATCGATGGGCCGTGTGATGTGAAGGGGGGCGGAACATGGGTGTGATCGCCGGGGGCGGGCACGTGCATGGGTAGGGAGCGGGTGGGAACTGCTACACTGCAGAAAAATATTAAACAAAAACAGGCAGAGAGGAGGATACAAAAATAAAATAAAAATTATCTAAGGGATCTGGGAGGGGGTGGGGGGTTGGTCTTTGGGGGGGGGCAAGCTACACTACAGAAAAAAATATAAAAAATATATATATATTATTGTAAACTGGGTACTGGCAGACAGCTGCCAGTACCCAAGATGGCTACCAATAAGTTAGATGGTGAGGGTTAGAGAGCTGTTTGGGGGGGACCAGGGAGGTTGGGGGCTAAGGGGGGATCCTACAGAGCAGCATATGTAAATATGCTTATTTTTTTAAAAAAATCAAAGATAGCTTTTATTTTAGTGCTGGCAACTGCTGGTGCAATGCTGATTACGGAGAGCGTATTGCTCTCCGCATTCAGCGATGTTTGTCGGTCCTGATCCACACTGTCGGATCAGGTTCGACAGACATTTGATAAATAGGCCTCTATATCTGCACCTTTTCTTTTTTTTAATAAAGATTTTTTATTGAGGTTCTTAGTCATACATAGTAAAGAAAAGAACATTGCATATAAAATATCTAAATGTAGTTACACAAGTATGGTCAGGTATATAAGGAAGCTTCATTTAAAACTATCTAAGTCATGACATGAAATGAAACCTCAGATTTTTTTTCCTTTTTATATGTACCTTCAATTTGCTACAAATTGGGCCACTCTTGGACCCCTGACAACTTGTGAAATAATTATTAGAAGGTAGAAAACATATATATATATATATATATATATATATATATATATATATATATATATATATATATATATATATATATATATATATAAAGGATTTAGGCTAGGGTAAATATTTGTATGTATAGAGGCAAAGTTATATTCTTATGGGACTTAACACAATATAGCACTTGAAGTGAGATAGTACTACTTACCTCGCCAAGTCCCTCAAAGAAACAAACACAACATAGAACAACAGGTAATTGCCGCTAAGAAATCTGTACAGATTATAATTGTTTAGGGATAGTGGTCTAAGGATATAATTTCCTTTGTTTACAAAGTAAACTGTTGTGGATTGAGGGGGTCAATATAGTGTAAAATGGTTGGTAAACCTGGGGGATAAGAGGTAGCTCAATATATCAAGCTTGTAAACACACATAGCTAAAGGAAGTCTGCTGTATAGATCTGACTTCAACAAGTCCTTGACTCCCCTCTAGTGGTGAAAATTGGAACCTACATTTTATCACCAGATAAATATTTTGTAATCCACATTCTGCGACTTAAGAAATTTGAAGAAATATCTCAGACAGCTTTGGGGAAAATTCTTATTACAGACTATCAAGGATAGGATATGCAATCTCTGCCCTACGTTTCACAACTATATTCTAGTGGAAAAAAAGCATACTGTTATATTTTCACTAATCAGCTCTAATAGATCTTGTTGCAAATATAAACTGACTTTCTATATATCAGGATACCATTATGATCTCAGAAGTATGGTTGAATACTGTCACTTTCAGTTACTGCAAAACAGCTATTTATTAACGTTGGTTCAGTAACAGGTCATATTACTTGAGTATGGGCCCTATACCCAAGCAGCATGCGGTTTACAATGCATAGGTAGTGATTAACAGTAAACTTTTAGTATACTGGTAATGGCTAAAATTATGCAACCCAGGGCTGAGTGGCTGACCACAAACAGTATATATTATCAAAACAGTAGAAAGGCAATAACTAAAAAAGAATAGCCGTAATATTAGCATTATCTATTTCTACTTAGTGTCTTCTGTATATATGAACTTGGAGGCACTGTTACATAGCTCAATAGTGGTAGTAGAAACATATGAGAAACTGAATAGAGAGTATAAAATCCAAAACTTAAACTATATTGAGATCTTCCTGAAAACTAAGAAGACTCACATAAGAGGATGTGAATATCTCCTGTAAGTATGCACCTGTAAGCACTCTCAGCCTAGACTATAAGGCAGTAATTCCAGAACGGGTTAAAATAAAATATAACTTTTATTATAAATTGCACTTAAAATAAGGGTAACACACAAATTAAAAACGTGTGTTCTGAGCACTATCTTTGAAAACAATAGCTGCTATTCGGTCCTGGTAAGACAGCCAGTCCACACTAGTTTGTTGTGTGATTAATGTATATTAAATAGAAAGCAATACTTATCTGGTGTTGCTTGTGTGCAAATACATAATATGCAAGTATTGCTTTCTATTTCATATACATTAATCACACAACAAACTAGTGTGGACTGGCTGTCTTACCAGGACCGAATAGCAGCTATTGTTTTCAAAGATAGTGCTCAGAACAAGTGGATATAATTCTGGCTCAGATTACACGAACTAGAGTTATTAGGGTATCCAAATATTCTTACAGAGGATGTCAGTCATATCATGACTATACATACATAGTATTTGGACCCAATAACAGCAGTATAGCTGAATAATTGCAACTTAACACAAGGGGGCATAATCATTTATATTAGGCCTTTGATTCTATAAGTCCTCCATAGAGAGAACCATTTGACAGATTACAAGTGGGTGCTAGTGACGTTTTTAATTTGTGTGTTACCCTTATTTTAAGTGCAATTTATAATAAAAGTTATATTTTATTTTAACCCGTTCTGGAATTACTGCCTTATAGTCTAGGCTGAGAGTGCTTACAGGTGCATACTTACAGGAGATATTCACATCCTCTTATGTGAGTCTTCTTAGTTTTCAGGAATACAATTGTTTATGCATTTAGCACCATTCCCTATATAATATAAACTTGACTGACTAATAACATTTAGTTTGTAATTATATAATAAGAGGGAAAAAGCCCTGGTGGTGCCATTGTTCGTGTGTAATAACATATATATTGAGATCTTGTATTCATGGCAGGTAGAGTTAGTAAAGTCAACCTATTCCAAGTTTGTGAGCTGGAAAACTGTTTGTAGTCTCTTTCCTGACAAACTGCCAAAAGGACAGTGCAGCATGTGCGGCCAGAATGTTAGGGCTCTTCTCGTCCACCTTCCCCCACACATAGAAGAGTAATGATGACTCTTTCCTGGCTAACTGTGAATGTGCAGTCATCACCTCCCAATTCCCCCACATATTAAAAGGTAGTGATCCGATCTGTGAATTGCCACTCTTGTCGGCTAGATTGCAAGTTTGGTGAGCTATAGTAATTGTAGCCTGGTCCGGGGAGTCGGCCACATCCCGCAAGGACCGGACCTGTCCGACATGTTTGAAGTGCTGTTCACTATCTTCCCTCTGGCTGCCTGTGGGTAAAGATACCGTAGAAATGAAAGTCAGAGGCGTAAGGGTCCTTGACCTCCTAGTTGTATTTGACACGAGTCAGTTGTCCAGGTCCCTGAGCAGCATCAGCTTAAAGTCCGAAAAGAGGGTCTGTATGGTCTTTAGACTGTCCTCCATATTAAGTAGTGTGGGAGTAAGCATCTGGAGTTACGTAGCTTAAATTACCTGTGATATGTAGTTGACGCTCCACCTTGGATGTCGCAGTTATATTTAGGGACAAGTGCTGATCAAACTTCTGTTGACTGGTATCTCTGGTCTGAGTTTGAGGGGTACTCTGTAGTTTCGTACTTCTGCCCGTCTGGAGGACCTCTTCTTCCCGGCTTGGATGAAGACTTCTGCCCGTCTGGAGGACCACTTCGCCCGGCTTCGTTGAGGACTTCGGCCCGGTTGGGTGAAGACTTCTCAAGGTAGGGTGATCTTCAAGGGGTTAGTGTTAGGTTTTATTAAGGGGGGATTGGGTGGGTTTTAGAGTAGGGTTGGGTGTGTGGGTGGTGGGTTTTAATGTTGGGGGGTATTGTACTTTTTTACAGGTAAAAGAGCTGATTACTTTGGGGCAATGCCCCGCAAAAGGCCCTTTTAAGGGCTATTCGTAATTTAGTATAGGGTAGGGCTTTTTATTATTTTGGGGGGCTTTATTTTATTAGGGGGATTAGATTAGGTGTAATTAGTTTAAAAAACTTGTAATTATTTTATTATTTTCTTTAATTTAGTGTGTTTTTTTGTACTTTAGATAATTGTATTTAATTGTATTTAATTGTAGTTAATTTAGGGAATTAATTTAATTATAGTGTAGTGTTAGGTGTAATTGTAACTTAGTTTAGGTTTTATTTCACAGGTAAATTTGTCTTTATTTTAACTAAGTAGCTATGAAATAGTTAACTATTTAATAACTATTCTACCTAGTTAAAATAAATACAAAGTTGCCTGTAAAATAAAAATAAATCCTAAACTAGCTACAATGTAACTATTAGTTATATTGTAGCTAGCTCAGGCTTTATTTTATTGGTAAGTATTTCGTTTTAAATAGGAATAATTTAGTTAATTGTAGTAATTTTATTTAGATTTTTTTAAATTATATTTAAGTTAGGGGATGTTAGGGTTAGACTTAGGGGTTAATAACTTTAATATAGTGGCGGCAACGTTGGGGGCGGCAGATTAGGGGTTAATAAATGTAGGTAGGTGTCGGCAATGTTAGGAACAGCAGATTAGGGGTTAATAAAATTTAACTAGTGTTTGCGAGGCGGAAGTACGGCGGTTTAGGGGTTAATATATTTATTCTAGTGGCGGCGATGTCCAGTTCGGCAGATTAGGGGGTTAAACATTTTATTTTAGTGTTTGCGATGTGGGGGGGGGGGCCCTCGGTTTAGGAGTTAATAGGTAGTTTGAGGGTGTTAGTGTACTTTTTAGCACTTTAGTTAAGAGTTTTATGCTACAGCGTTAGACCATAAAACTCTTAACTACTGACTTTAAAATGCGGTACCAGGCTTGACAGGAGAGGGTCTGCCGCCAGAGGGCGTTAAAAAGCAGCGTTGGGACCTCTCTACGCTGCTTTTTAAGGCTAACGCAAGACTCATAATCTAGCAGATTGTTTGTATCTAACTGCTTGATATTACACAAACCAAGTACAATGTTTCACATCTAGATACATGATTCTCAAAAGGTATTATTCACATACCTATGCTACTGTATATATTGATATCTAGAGCGTTTAAGTGTTTTTAATCCCTTAAGGACAAGGTCATTTTTTAATTTCTTTCCCTTAAGGACCAGGGCTATTTTTACATTTCTGCTGTGTTTGTGTTTAGTTGTAATTTTCCTCTTACTCATTTACAGTACCCACACATTATATACCGTTTTTTCACCATTAAATGGACTTTCTAAAGATACCATTATTTTCATCATATCTTATAATTTACCATAAAAAATTTTTTTGCAAAATATGATGAAAAAATGTAAAAAAAAACACACACTTTTTTTAACTTTGACCCCCAAAATCTGTTACACATCTACAACCACCAAAAAACAACCATGCTAAATAGTTTCTAAATTTTGTCCTGAGTTTAGAAATACCCACTGTTTACATGTTCTTTGAAAGTTATAGGGCAATAAATACAAACCATTTTTTTCTTCAAAATTAGTTATAGTTACATTGGAACACTGATATCTATCAGGAATCCCTGAATATCCCTTGACATGTATATATTTTTTTTTTAGTAGACAACCCAAAGTATTTATCTAGGCCCATTTTGGTATATTTCATGCCACCATTTCACCGCCAAATGTGATCAAATAAAAAAAAATCGTTCACTTTTTCACAAAGGTTTCTCACTGAAATTATTTACAAACAACTTGTGCAATTATGGCACACATGATTGTAAATGCTTCTCTGGGATCCCCTTTGTAAATAAATAAATAAATAAAGGTCTGTCTAAAGTGAAACACTAAACTAACATAAGTATATTCATCTTGCAAGAATAACACACATGTATACCAACTTATAGCCGTAAACTGGAGCGACTTATGGTTGATTTATATTTAAGTCTGTATACTTATAATCTGTTTGTAACAAAGTACACTATGAATATTTAGAAGGATATTGGATAAATAGCACAGATCCTAGTTGCTCCTCAAATCTATAAGAGGACACATACTACATAGAAACTACAAAGTGCTCATTACGATTATCTATTGTATATTCTACCTATATATATATATATATATATATATATATATATATATATATATATATATATATATATATATAAAAGCTTAAAGCTCTCACTACGTGTCAAAAGAGTCACACTAGTACATACAAATACGTGTTCCAAATCCTTGTTTGCAAACTTGACCACTAAGCTACAATTAATACAACGGTACAAACTACCAGAGGATACTTAAGAGTATTTTTAATTTTATTCCTATTTTATATTTTCAATTATTAAAAGTTAAATTTTATCTTATTTCCACAAGTTCAAGAAAAGATGTTGTGTTAATTATATACTTGATATTGGATAATATAAACCTAGAGTGCTAATTTGTGTATTCTTGCCAAGAGTAGGTCTCTTCATATTCTATCTAAAATTATAAATTGCCGCAATACACTAGCACCCATACCCCAACACATTGAGAACACTTGATTATTCTATACTAAAGGGGTTATACTTGAGGTTTACTACCAACATATTAGTAATATTGCCATTGGTTCTTTGGTATAATACCAGCAAGCTTTCGTTTGCACTGTTGGTTGTAACACTAGCAGTTATAGTGTCTAATATTTCATGCTGATTCTATACTTATTGAACTGACACTTACTGGCAGGCATGAATTATTTATAGTCTGGCTACTATTTTGCTTTGATAAAAGCATCTAAAAGCTTCTCACATATTCCACTTTTGATATTCTATGCTACTTCCTCCATAGTAGCAATTATTTCCAGAAGTGATACAAATTTAACAGTTACAAATTTTTCGTTCTGCAGCTGGGATATTAATTATAACAGCAAGTTTTTTAAAGAATCCTTACATAATTCTAAGCATAAAACAAAGAAAGAATGGATCCAGCAGAACTCCCACAATTTGTATATAACCTGGCTGTCATTTTCATGTCCACCTTAACAAAGGCATTAATGAGGCTACCAAGGATAAAAGAGCTCCACCTACTTTGCTTCAACGCTGGATTATTGAAGTGTTCATACTACCCTTAGTCTCCAGCTCTGAAGCATAAACTAACCTGAAGTATTTGTTTAAACTTCTACAGGAATCCTCTCTCCGTGTCTTGTACTTCCACGCAGCAGCTTAGACGTTATCAGGCTCCGTCCATCACTTCGCAGGCTGTCCGCGCACAAGCTGTTACATGTTTTACGTGACCTAAGCTCCAGGTAACCTTGTTCCTACTCTTAACGATCAGCTCTGCACTGCCCACGCTCTCCAACATCAGACAACTGTGAGTAGATTGTTACCGCTGCAAGCCGTTTGTTATTTTCCTCAGTTACTTCTACGATACACAAACTTGTATACAGACTGTGTTATATACTTCATCCATTGCTCACATATCTTATTTATTGAAAGAACTTCTACAGTAGTATAACTTGTCAGATGATTTAACATACAAAACAAAGGCTCTTTAAGAACTTCCTTCTATTATTGATTTCACTAGTGTAATTTCTCTGCACCTCCAATACCTACAGATAAATGTATTTCTGGTATATTTCATCTAAGTGATCTCGAGGCTATATAACACTCATTTGTGTTAGAACTGTTTACAGCTAGTGAACAATCTAATATATTTGAAACATCCTCAGATTTTAAGGGGAATTACCGTTACATAATAATCCATTACATAATAATCCAGCCCCAAAAACAAAAGTTTTTGAAAAATGGAATCTGTAGATTTGTCCCCTTAAGTGCACAGTTTAAACCAACGTATGGATAACCTGTCTCAGGCATTCAGGGACTTGCAGGTGGACAACCAGAATCTCAGGTCTTGCCTTAGAGAAGCACTCTCTGCAAAAGGGACAAGCATAGACCATACCTCTGAACCACAGGTTTCACTCCCAGGAGGCCGTGCTTCCTTTAAGCAATTTAGGAATGCATGTTTGCTATTATTTGAAATGAAACCAAAAACATATCCTACCGATAGGTCCAAAGTGCTCACTATTCTCTCATATTTGAGAGGTGAACCACGTGCTTGGGCTGATTCTTTCTATGAGACCCAGGATCCCATCCTAAATTCATTAAATGGCTTCTTAGATGCTCTCTCACACCTGTATGATGATCCTCACCGTCAATTAACTGCTGAAACTAAGCTCAGGAGTCTCAAACAACAAAGGAATCCAGTGGAACAGTACATCACCCAGTTTAAAATCTGGGCTAGGGATTCCTTATGGAACGAGATCTCTCTGAAAAACCAGTTTAGACTTGGTCTCTCAGACGATATAAAGGATGAGTTGTCCAGAACAGGAATTCCAAATCGCCTTGAAGACCTATACACTGCCTGCATAAGTATCGACAGATGAATCAAAGAGAGAAAGCTGTTAAAAGCTTTTTCCTCTTACCCAGCCCTTAAACCATCTGCCAGCCCACCTAGCCAGTTCACCAGTTTTGAACAACCTATGGACATTGGTTTCATTAAGGGGCCCTTGTCCCCCCCAGGAAAAATTGCGTCGTAGATCCCTTAATCTTTGCATGTATTGTGCAGCACATAACCATGTAGTCAAGGAATGCCCCCTTCTCATGAAGCAGAAAACAAGTTAGTCCACTTTGTATACTCACTGTTGCTATTCCAAAACAAACACATCCAGTAATTTAATCTTGCAATTGTCATTACAGTGGGATCACCACAGTCTCAAGACTGAAGCTATCATTGACACGGGTGCATGTGGAAATTACATTGATGTAGATTTGGTCAAATGTAATAAAATACCTTTCCTTCCTAAACGCAACCCTTTGCCTCTTAGAGTTATTGACGGTACAACTCTGCCTTCTGGTCCTGTAACACACCAAACTGTTCCCCTTACACTCACAACTTCTATTAGTCACACTGAATCTATATCTTTTAATATTATTTTCTCTCCTATCTTCTCCTTAGTCCTGGGTATTTCCTGGTTACGTCTCCATCAGCCACTGATTCACTGGAAAGACCTTTCACTCTCTTTTCTATCCCAATTTTGCACCTCCACTCGTTTTCCTGTACCCACTCTATTGACTACAATCTCTGCTAACATCCCTAATGAATAATAAAAAAGGAGGTAGTCCAGAGTAGCCTTTGAAGAAAATCACCTTTATTTTTCGTCATAAAAACATCATGGAGACATCAGAGAAGGAGCCACAAAATGTAGCCAGAAAGAGGTCTGAACGGTTTCGGTCGCAACAACCGTAAGCATAGACATAAATTGATACACATGTTCACTACTTTTAAAAGGGTAAAAACACAGTGATTGGATAAGAACATTGGCTATGTGATGAATACTAATTTTAAAGGTGACAAGGTTAATACTAGTGAAAAATGGATATTTTAAGCTGGACAAAGGATAATATTATATACAGATTACAATCATGCAGTAGTGAAACCAAAAATAGGGAATAACAATGCAATATATTATACATGATAGGTCACCTCAGAGCATTTATTCACAATAGATGTAAACAATAAATATCATAGACATCCTATAACACCTTTAGTAATGTATAACCTATAGATAATATCAACAGTATCTCAAAAGCAGCCTTAAAATAGGTATAATGGGACAGGGATAGAGAGTTGATGAACCAATGTGGCTAAGGGGATATTTATGAGAAATAGACGGTATGAACCTAAACTGTAGTATTCCATAAAACTATATATTAATACCCATAACTAAATAGATTGGACCTAAACTACCTCACTCAGCATAGTGCCCTATCAAAGTTGCTAATTGATTTCAATAGACAAAGCTCAATTATATAAACAGAACAGAGAATATCAAGAGAACAACATTAGGGAAAAGTGGTGGCAAATCCATCTATTTCAAAATTCAATATTTCAAAAACGGTTTACCTATGCCAATACTTGATTATATCATACTCAGAATTAAAACCTACTGGCACCAAACAATTCCATTTAAATATCCAGTAGGTCTCTTGTCTACACAATGTAGACAGTCTGTCACCTCCTCTTGGAGTTTAAGGGATCTGTTCAATGGCCTGCTACTTGGTCATGTATATCCAAGAAGTATCTAGACAGTGCTGAGCATGGCCTTTCACCTGATATGTAGGATAGGTGTTCCCTTACTCTAGTTCCCACCTCTCTTGTCGTTCTTCCTACATAGGATTTAGAACACCTGGAGCACTCTGAGATAAATGATGTATGTACTCTTACAATTAATGCATCCCTTGGTGTCAAAACTTTCCCCTGTGTGTCGAGACACAAAGGACCTACCGGTCAGAATGTGGTCACATGAGCTGCATGAAAGTCTACCGCATCTGTATGTCCCACCATGGCGTAACCATGAACTAGATGGTTTAGATTCTCTAAGCAAACTAGGGGAAAGTATATTACCTAGCGAAACAGCACGTTTAGCTACAAACATACAGCCACCTTCTATTTTCTCTCTCAATTTCTTATCCCCCATCATTATAGGGAGATTCCTCCCAATGATATTACATATCTCATCATACTGATTGGAGAAGGAAGCTATAAATTTTGGTTTAGTATGTGTCTGGGATAGCTCAGACTTCCTATTTTTGGTACATGTAAGAAGAGTTGTCCTGTTCATTTTATTCACCTCTGTTTGGGCCCTATCCACCATCCCTTTAGGATAACCCCTCTCTGAGCCTTTTACTCAGGTCTCTACTCTCCTCAAGGAAACACACCCTGCTGGGTGCAATTGTGACGTACCCTCATAAATTGACCCTTAGTGATTCCGCCAAAAACAATTTGCTTTAAGCATGCAACAAACTGTTGCCCACAATTGGATTCCTTAAAAGTGAAGAGACAACTCTACTTTCTCGGGATATGCCCTTGAGGGAAATATCCAAAAAAAGAGATGGTGTTTCTGCTCCAGTCGAAGGTGAATTGAATACCAACATCATTAACATTGAGACCTTCCACAAATCTTTTAGCCATCTCCAAATCAGCTGACCATATCATAAGCAGGTCATTAATGTAACAAACATATCTCATGATATGACCAGAAGGAAGGGTGCCACTACCTCCATAGACGTGGGTCCTCTCCCACTACCCCATAAAGAGGTTGGCGTAGGAGGGGGCAAATTTTGCCCCCATAGCGGTCCCACGCCTCTGGAGGAAGTAACGACCCTGAAACATGAAAAAATTATGTTCTAGAAGGAACTTGACAGAATGCACAATAAATTCCTTCATTTCTGCTGAAAGATCTGTATAAAGATCCAAATAGAACACAACAGCCCTTTATTTTTCCCTCGGTATCTTCTGAATAATCCCAGATTCGCTAACTGGCTTAAACAAAAATGGAAAGATTATTGTACATTTAACATCTCTTATCTTAATAAAATTGAGATCTTCTGGGAAGCTGCCAAGGCAGTTCTGAGAGGGGAAATCAAGAGCTATCTAATAAATAAAAAAAAGAAGTCTAAGATGCAAGAAATCCAGTTATCCAACAGAGTTAGAAATATATACAGAAGATTTTTTGAGGATCATTCTCCAAATAGTTGGAATAAATATCAGGAAGCCAGAAGAGAGAGAGATGTTTTCTTAGAACAAAGATCTCAAAATTAAGAAGCTAAAATTAATGTACTTTTTAGATACAGATACAAAAGAGATTAATAGAGTGTTTTTTTCTTTTTATTAGAAGTTATACTCTAGACAGGATATTAACACATATGTTCAAGACAGATTCTGGTCTAAAATAAACCTGCCCCAGATTCAAAAAGATGAATTGACATTACTTAATGCCCCAATAACAGCTGAGGAAATTGGAAAAATGATAAATAAAATGTGATTAAATAAGGCTCCTGGCCCAGATTGCCTTCCGGCAGAATTCTACAGAATTCTGGCTCCAGAAATTATTCCTATACTGGAAAAATTGTTTAATAAGTATTTCTACACGGACAACCCTATCTCCTCTTACTTTTCCGCTGCCAATATCACTCTAATTCTTAAGAAAGGTAAAAACCCTGAAGAACCGGCTTCATATAGGCCTATATCTGTCCTTAATACAGATTACAAAATCTTAATGGCTATTTTAGCAGACAGGCTCTCCTTATTTCTGGGCAATATTATTCACACGGACCAAACAGGTTTTATGAAGTCCAGGATTTCTACCAAGAATATCCGCAAAGTAGTTACCTTTCTGGACTATTATAACTATCTAAAACATAAGGGGGAAAAAAATCTTGTAGATGATTACGCAATCCTTACTTTAGACGCCGAGAAGGCATTTGATGCCATTTCCTGGAGCCACTTATTTAGAGTAT
Source organism: Bombina bombina (assembly GCF_027579735.1). Taxonomy (NCBI): domain Eukaryota; kingdom Metazoa; phylum Chordata; class Amphibia; order Anura; family Bombinatoridae; genus Bombina; species Bombina bombina. The sequence goes on from NC_069501.1 coordinate 1,019,243,545, forward strand.
TAGAGAAATTCGGTTTTAGGAATCAATTTCCTCAATTCATTCAGAAAATTTATACAAATCCAATTTCTTCTTTTATGGTTAACGGGCTTCTCTCTCAAAAAATTATTCTGGAGCGGGGAACAAGACAGAGGTGTCCCTTATCGCCCCTTTTATTTAACCTGGCCCTGGAACCCCTAGCTATCCGTTTGAGAAATGTTTTGGAGGGAATCAGTATGGGCTCTTACACTCTAAGGATTTTGCTTTATGCAGATGATTTACTTCTATTTCTAAAGAATACATCCTATGCAATTCCCACAGCATTGCAATGCTTGGATGAGTTCAGTTCATTCGCGGGTTATAAAATCAACTTTAACAAAAGCGAGCTCATGTGGGTTAATAAATCCAGAAATAGTCTTCTAGAGCATCCATTTAAAGAGGTGGAAGCGATTACGTATAGTTCTACATAAAAATCCGAAAAATTGGTATCGGTTAAATTTTACACCCCTTTGCAGAAAATTAAAATGGATCTGGAATTATGGTCTGTATTCCGATTGTCTATTACGGCTCGTACTAACCTAATTAAGACAATTATTTTTCTGCGATTACTTTATCCCCTTCAGAATCTTCCTCTTTTTATTCTTACTAAGGATTTGCGAAAATTTTATTCCTGCTGTTCCAAATTTATTTGGGACAACAGGAAACCGCGTATTTCCTTGGACAGACTCATGCAAAAATTTGAGGCAGTTGGTCTCGCCTTTCCTAATGTTAAATTATATAATTGGGCTTGTCTAATTAAAATGGTGGTGGATTGGATTACAGAAAAAGAGCTGGTCTCATCATTTGAGATGGAGACTTATATGGTTTGTCCTTTTTCTTTAAAAGCAATATTACACTGCCCTTCACAACTACTACCAATTAACTTAGCCTCCCTAATTTCTATTAGAAATGTTGTTGTAGCCTGGCAGAAATGTTGTACAATGTTGGGAATAGATTTTACATTTTCTGGATTCTTACCCATTCTCGGAAATCCACAATTTCCTCCAAGCCTTGATCAAATAGTGTTTAGAGAATGGGCTTGGAAAGATCTTAAATATATTTGTCAGATTCTTCCACAAGATGGACAAATAATATCGTTTCCAAATTCATCTCAGCAATTTCAGTTAGCTAGATCTAATTTTTTCGCTTATTTACAGGTGCGTCATTTTATTAATACTCGAAAATGGGATTTGAATAGATTAAATGCTTGGTCGGATCTTAATATATTTATTCAAAAATTTGCGACAGGGAATCCTTCTATTTCTCTCATGTATGATATTATGCTCTCTAAACAAACGTTAATTTTCCTAGATAAACTGATATTATCTTGGAGTGAAGCTTTCCCTTTAATAGATGTTGAAAAAATTAAACAAAGTATGGTAAACTTAAAGAAATGTGAAATTCCCAGGAGCTGGAGAGAATCTCATTGAAAACTTATTAATAATTTGTATTTATCCCCCATTAGATTAGCCAAATTTTATCCTACTAGCAATGGGACTTGTCCCCGATGCAAGAATACTAAAGCAGATACTCTACATATGTTTTGGTATGTTTTGGTACTGCCCTAAAATTATACAACTTTGGTGTAGGATAGAATATTGGTTTAATCTACATTACAGGACAACAATTACATTATCACTTAATGAGATATTTTGGCTAGATATTGGTAATAATAGGGTTTTTTATGCAAATACTTTAAATACTATCAGTCTAGCTGTTAGATCTCAAATAGTTAAAAATTGGAAATCTACGTCAGCTCCTGGATTTTCCCAAATTCTGAAGGAGATTCAAAATCAAATTATATACAAATCATTTCATTTGAAAGCCACTTCAGAAAAAAGAATAAAATCGTTTTTAGGTGGATGGCTACCAATCATTAAATCCTACCCTCTAGCTATACAAAAAGCTATCCTTATTCCATTTTTGTCTTCAAATACCTTTATGGATCTAATGGCCCTTGATCTTCTTCCACATTCGTGGATAACTAATTATAGGGAAGGATAAGATAAATTAAAGAATAGGGCTAAGAACTAAGAAATGTAGAGAGAACTGGAATTAAAGGACAGGGGTAAGAACTAAGAAATAGGGCTAAGAACCAAGAAATGGAGAGAGAATTGGGTTTCCCCTTTTTTTTTTTTTTTTTTTTTTTTTCTTTACATCTGACCCTGCGTAGTATATAAAGGTGAAAATTTATTTTATTGTATTCTTTGTTAGAGATATTTTGAGAGTGTGACAGATTGAGTGGTATTTTTGATGAAAAAAATATAAGAAAAACTCCAATATGCTGGAAAAATTGGTCATGGCAGGTTGTTTTCTTTTTTCTTGTTATAATTTTGTGTGAAAAATAAATTTTTTGTTTCTTGTGTATTTTATCTACTTACATTTGACCCTGCGTGGCATATAAAGATGGAAATTTATTTCATTGTATTTTTTGGAGATATAAATAAATATTCGAAAAAAAAAAAAAAGAACACAACAGCCCTGAGACCATATGAGTGAGGGATAGAGGAATACAGTGAAACAACATCAATTGTTAGCCAACTGTACTCCTCTTTCCAAATTACATCTTCCATCACACATATGGCCTGAGTAGTATCCCTTATGTAGCTAGGTAGCCTCAGGACCAAAGATTGCAGGAAATTGTCCACCCACTTTGATAATGGTTCCATTAGGGACCCAATCCCCGCAACAATGCGTCTACCGTTGACATTGGTAGCACTCTTATGCACCTTAGGGAGGTGTTGGAAAATAGGAACAACTGGATTCTTTACCAGCAAATGATTTGCTGTCACATAATCCATTAGTCCATCCTCCACCGCCTCATCAATCAGGTGACTCAATTTACCACAGAACCTAGATGTAGGGTCCCCAAGAAGCAGGACATAGGTCTCAAAATCATCCAACTTCCGACAAGCCTCAGCCACATAATTACCCTTGTCCATGATAACGACGCTGCCACCTTTATCCGACTTTTTAATGACAATATTGTCTTCCCCCCAAGACCCTATCTCTTATTTCTCCAGACTTTTCACTCCACCTGAGTTGTTGAAAAGGAACTTCTGGCCATAAAGTGTTCTTTTGATCAATGGAGACATTTGTTGGAAGGTCCTGAACACCCAATCACCATTTACACTGACCATAAAAATGTACAATAGTTCCAAACAAACCGCACATTATCCGCCCGACAATTGCGCTGGAACTTGTACTTTTCTAGGTTCTTACACCATTACATACCTTCCCGGTTCAAAAAATGTGAAGGCAGATGCACTGTCACAAAAAGATAGTACGTCTTCATGGTGTTCCAACTACTGTACTTAGTGACAGGGGTAGTCAGTTCACATCTAAATTTTGGAAAGCACTCTGCAAAGCCCTACATATCCAACAACATTTAACAACATCTTTCCACCCTCAAACGAATGGACAGTGTGAAAAAACCAACCAGTGGCTCGAACAATTCCTTTGCTGTTTCTGCTACCACAAACAAAGTGCTTGGGCTGATAATCTCTGTTTCACAGAATTCGCATACAACAATACTTCCAATACATCCACTGGTTATTCTGCTTTCTATATCAACTCTGGAATTCATCCACGCTTTCATCCCTTCTCATCCCTTAACTCTCCATGTCCCCAAGTCAGTGACCTGGTTAACTCCATTAACCAAACATTCACTATTATTCAAGACAACATAAAACATTCTCAAGCTACACAAAAGAAGTACTATGATCTTCAACACAGAACTCATCCCGAATATAAAGTCGGCCAAAGTGTCTGTTAGCTACAAAGAACCTCAGGATCCCAAAGACGTGTAGGAAACTGAATAAACTTCCTATTACTGCTATCCACAATCCTTTGACCATTACACTACAGTTACCATCACACTACCGTGTTCATCCTACTTTTCATATCTCGCTCATAAAGCCTTGTCAGACCATTACTCCTGCCTCTGTTAACCCAATCGAAACACCCCAACCAGACCCAATATATGAGGTACAGTCCATCTTGGACTCTAGATGCCACCTCGGACAGCTTCAGTATTTGGTACATTGGGCTGGTTATGAATCTTCGGAGGACTCCTGGTAACCTGCAACCAATCTTTCAGCTGATCATCTGATATCTTGTTCCACCGTGGCAACCCGGATCGGCCTGCTCCCTGAAACCTCTCTTGATGTTCCTTTCTGAGGGGGAATAGGTCATGTTAATGTCCACCTTAAAGGACCAGTCAACACAGTAGATTTGCATAATCAACAAACGCAAGATAACAAGACAATGCAATAACACTTAGTCTGAACTTCAAATGAGTAGTAGATTTTTTTTCTGACAATTTTAAAAGTTATGTCTTTTTCCACTCCCCCTGTACCATGTGACAACCATCATCCAATAACAAATGCATACACGTACCATGTGACAGCCATCAGCCATTCACAAATGCATACACACTTAACACTTATTCTTGCACATGCTCAGTAGGAGCTGGTGACTCAAAAAGTTGAAATATAAAAAGACTGTGCACATTTAGTTAATGGAAGTAAATTCGAAAGTTGTTTAAAATTGCATGCTCTATCTGAATAATGAAAGTTTAATTTTGATTGAGTGTCCCTTTAACAAGCTATTCTCAAACAATTCCCAGATCCACCTTAACAAAGGCATTAATGAGGCTGCCAAGGATGAAAAAGCTCCGCCTACTATGGTTGACGCTGGATTATTGAAGTGTTCATACTACCTTTAGTCTCCAGCTCTGAAGCATATACTAACCTGAAGTATTTGTTTAAACTTCTACAGGAATCCTCTCTCCATGTCTTGTACTTCCACGCAGCAGCTTAGACGTCATCAGGCTCTGTCCATCACTTCACAGGCTGTCCGCGCACAAGCTGTTACATGTTTTACGTGACCTAAGCTCCAGGTAACCTTGTTCCTACTCTTAACGATCCGCTTAAGTAAATACCTTCAGCGCTGCACTGCCCACGCTCTCTAACACCGGACAACTGTGAGTAGATTGTTACCGCTGCAAGCCGTTTGTTATTTTCCTCAGTTACTTCTACGATACTCAAACTTGTATACAGACTGTTATATACTTCATCCATTGCTCACATATCTTATTTACTGAAAGAACTTCTACAGTAGTATAACTTGTCAGAGGATTTAACATACAAAACATAAAGGCTCTTTAAGAACTTCCTTCTATTATTGATTTCACTAGTGTAATTTCTCTGCGCCTCCAATACCTACAGATAAATGTATTTCTGGTAAATTTCATCTAAGTGATCTCGAGGCTATATAACATTCATTTGTGTTAGAACTGTTTACAGCTAGTGAACAATCTAATATATTTGAAACATCCTCAGATTTTAAGGGGAATTACCGTTCAGAGTCAAGTTCCAATTATCATAGCTAACATGATTTATACAAGGCATTTCACTGGCACAGAAGGTAGACCAAATGTCACAAAATCTCAGAGACCTCGAAGTGTAAAATCAATTTAGGTTAGGCCTTACAGAACCTATTAAGGATGAATTAGCTCGTAAGGAACTCCCCAAAACTTTAGAATCTCTGATGAAACTTAGTGTTCAAATTGATAGAAGATTAAGAGAAAGAAGATCCGAATGCTCCCATTCTGACACTCAGTACAAGAGTCATACCCGTACCGCCCATTCACCTTCTAGCACAAAAACCACTAAAAAAATTATGGAAGTTGGGGTTATCAGGGGCCCCTTGACTTCAGAAGAAAGGAACGAAGGAGAATCAAGCAATTATGTATGTATTGTGCTAATCCGGTACATGCTGTAAAGGACTATACCTTCTCACTGTATTTTGTTTTTATTTTTACAGTGGGAACAAGACAACCTGACTACTGAGGCCATAATAGATAAAGGAGCATATGGCAACTTTATCGATAATTCTTTAGTTGTTAAAAATAAAATTCTTTTGATTTTGAAGCATAAACCTGTCTCAATCTGTGTCATTGATGGGTCCAGTATAAAGACTGGACCCATCACTCAAACCATACCTATATTAACTAAGACACCTGATGGCCATGTTGAGTATATTTCATATGATGTTTTGCCATTTCCTCTTTTCCCAATTGTTTTAGGAATACAATGGTTACGCCTTCATCAACCACAGATTGAATGGAAAACCATTACAGGTAACCTTTAAATCACCTGTCAGACATGTTACCCCCAACAAGCATTGATAAATTCCCCCGATAGCAACACTGAACTTCCGGAAGAGTATAAAGACTTTTCTGATGTTTTCAGTAAGAAAGAGGCAGAGACACTTCCACCCCATCGAATATATGACTGCCCCATTGACTTACAGTCAGGAGCCAAAATTCCTTATAGGCATCTATACCCACTGAGTGAACCTGAATCAGAGCATCTAAAAGTTTACCTGGAAGAAAATTTACGCAAGGGCTTTATCAGGCCATCTACTTCACCAACAGCTGCAGGTCTATTTTTTGTCAGAAACAAGGATTCCACTCTTAGACCAATAATAGACTATAGGAAGTTAAATAAAAGAACCATAAAGAACATATATCCTCTCCCATTGATTCTGGAGCTCATAGAATGCTTGTACCATGACAACATTTTCACTAAGCTCGATCTACATGGTGCATATAACCTCATACGCATTAGAGAAGGGGACGAGTGGTTAACAGCATTCAGGATATGCTATGGCCTGTACAAATACCTGGTCATGCCATTTGGGTTATGTAACACCCCAGCAACCTTCCAATACTTCATAAATGATGAATTTTGAGATTTATTGGATATTTGTTGTGTCATATACCTAGACGACATTCTTAGATTGCAAAAATATATATCTATTTTTTGCATACATTTGGAGCAGGCTCGGCTCCTTTTCCTTTGGTTGGCACCACGCCAACAGTGCATGCTGATTTCTCTCATGGGCTTGTCCGGAATTTTGTCCTTGATTGGTTAGCAGCTACTGCACATCCCCTGGTTAGAGCAGCGTCATCATTTCACTTCGACATTCTTAGATTCTCTAACAATAAATTGGATCATATTAAACATGTCTGCTAGGTACTGTCCAGACTTAGAGTACATAGTTTGTATGCCAAACCTGAGAAGTGTCAATTCCATGCCACTGAAATGTATTTCCTTGGTTATTATATCAGCCCATAAGGGATTCGTATGGAAGACAACAAAGTTCAAACAGTAGTTGACTGGCCTATACCCACAAATAAAAAAGGACCTCCAACGGTTTCTTGGTTTTTAAAACTACTAGAGAAAATTCATTAAAGTATTCTCAAAAATTGTAAAACCATTAACTCAGCTCAAAAGTTCCTTGAGACCATACCATTGGTCTGAAGAAGTCACAAAAGCCTTTAACTCACTCAAACACAGCTTCACCACAGCTCCTATACTATGGTATCCTGACCCACAACTGCAATACATTTTAGAGGTTGATTCTTCTGATTATGCTCTAGGTGCAGTCTTATCTCAATGCAAATCTTTAAACGAGTCTATCCATCCAGTTGCCTACTTTTTCTAAAACTATGAATTCAGCTGAGAGAAATTATCCAATTGGAGAAAAAAGAACTTTTAAGCGCACTCTTGAACACTGGAGACATCTTTTAGAAGGTACACAATTACCTATCATTATATATACAGATCACAAGAACCTACAGTATCTACAAAACAATAAAACACTCTCTGCCAGGCAGGTAAGATGGAGCTTATATTTCACCAGATTTAATTTCCATATTATCTACAGACCCTCATCTAGAAATGGCAAGGCAGATGCCCTCTCCAGAAAGGACTCAAAATCAGAATTTCTTACCAGTCCTTTTAGCATCATTCCCACTGAAAGATTTATCGGGTTTACTTCCTACTTCAACCAATCATTCAAATTAAGTTTAGCCTCTGATAAAGACATTCCACTAGACCAAGTATCCAAGAAAGAAGATGGTTTATACTATGTCCAGAATAGAATTTATATACCACCAAAATTGAGAATCAAAATACTCAAGTTCCATCACGATTCTCCTCTTTCAGGACATCCAGGTGAATACCGAGCTTCCTCTAACATCGCCAGGAGCTTCTGGTGGCCTGAATTCAGACGTTCTGTTAAAGATTATGTGCAATCTTGTGCCTCTTTAAAATCAGAGAAAAAAAACACACCATATGGTTTACTTTTGTCCTTGCCCATTCCTGAGAGACCTTAATTGGTACCATGTCAGTATGGATTTTTTTAATGTAATTACAAACTTCAGAAAACCAAAATACCATTCTTGTGGTGATTGATATTTTTAGTAAGATGGCACATTTCATACCCTATCTGTAATGCTCGTGGGATACTCCTCTATCAGACCGAACTCGGCTAGTAGTCTTGTTATCCCGGCATCGAGCCGGAATGATAGGGAATATCCCAGAGCAGAGAAAGTTAGTAAGATGAGGAAGGCGGCACTCACCAGACAGGACAGTCCCCAGCGGCAATGGCAGAGCAGTCCAAGGACAAACCACTAGAATGGTCAGGCAGGCTGTGTTCGGCAACAAAGAGGCAATCCAGAACAACAGGGGTTAATAAGCAGAGTGGTCAGGCAGGCAGTGTTCGGCAACAAAGTGGCAATCCAGAACAACAGGGGTTAATAAGCAGAGTAGTCAGGCAGGCAGGGTTCAGCAGCAGTATATTAATCCAGCAAATTAGGGATATAACAGGCAGAGTAGTCAGGCAGGCAGTGTTCGGCAGCAGTATATCAATCCAGCAAATTAGGGATATAACAGGCAGAGTAGTCAGGCAGGCAGGGTTCAGCAGCAGTATATCAATCCAGCAAATTAGGGATATAACAGGCAGAGTAGTCAGGCAGGCAGGGTTCAGCAGCAGTATATCAATCCAGCAAATTAGGGATATAACAGGCAGAGTAGTCAGGCAGGCAGGGTTCAGCAGCAATATATAAATCCAGCAAATTAGGGATATAACAGGCAGAGTAGTCAGGCAGGCAGGGTTCAGCAGCAGTATATCAATCCAGCAAATTAGGGATATAACAGGCAGAGTAGTCAGGCAGGCAGGATTCAGCAGCAGTATATCAATCCAGCAAATTAGGGATATAACAGGCAGAGTAGTCAGGCAGGCAGGGTTCAGCAGCAGTATATCAATCCAGCAAATTAGGGATATAACAGGCAGAGTAGTCAGGCAGGCAGGGTTCAGCAGCAGTATATCAATCCAGCAAATTAGGGATATAACAGGCAGAGTAGTCAGGCAGGCAGTGTTCAGCAATCCAGCAAATTAGGGATATAACAGGCAGAGTAGTCAGGCAGGCAGGGTTCAGCAGCAGTATATCAATCCAGCAAATTAGGGATATAACAGGCAGAGTAGTCAGACAGGCAAGGTTCAAACACATTAAGGCAATACTGTAGTAATGATTGATTGAGTTATTGAGGGACTTATATAGGCTCAGGATTTGCTCCACAGGAATGAGAGAAAGAGACATGCGCCGATGATGTCAGCACCACATGCATCCGACACAGCCCCTGGCAACGAGCAGGGAAGGAGAAGCTGCACCCCTAGCAACGGCTAGAGCAGCGTGGCGTGACAATATCTTAAGCTACCTACAGCCTCTGAGACAGCTCAGTTGTTCTTAAATAAAATCGTAAAGTTTCATGGAGTACTATCCATTCTAACCACTGACCGGGGCACTCACTTCTGGAGGAAATTATGTGAGAACTTACAGATTGATCATCAATTTTCTACCTCCTTCCATCCTCAGACTAATGGTCAATCTGAGAGACTTAATCAGTGGTTGGAGCAATACCTAAGGTGTTACTGTTCCTATAAACAAGGTGAATGGGTAAGGTATCTTCCTATGGCAGAATACGCTTTCAATAATTCTGAAAACTCCTCAAAAAAGATGATGCCTTTTTACGCTAACTATGGCTTCCACCCAACATCTTCATTGACATACCTTAAAGCTTCTACCTCATCTAAGGTTGATGTATTATCCAACTCGTTATTGGATACCTTCAAGACTCTTCGCCAGAACATTTTGGATGCTCAGCTAACTCAAAAAAAATATTACGATCTTCGTAGAAGGAACCCACCAACATATAAAGTAGGTGATCTAGTCTGGCTTTCCACAAAGAATTTTAAGCTCCAGATTCCCAGTAAGAAGTTGGGAGGCCTATTCATTGGACCTTTTCCTGTAAGGAAAATCATTAATGACAATGCCATCACTCTTCAACTCCCTCCTTCTTTGAAGATACACCATACCTTTCTTGTGTCTTTATTAAAACCCTCTCATTCTTTGACAGCTTCCAAACCTATACTACCACCGTATACTCAATTGTTGATTGTCTGATAAATATGAAGTTCATTCTATCCTTGATTCCAGGACCTATAAAAGGACAGCTATAATATCTTATTAGTTGGAAGGGGTATCTCACTGAAGAGGATACTTGGGAACCATCTTCCAATATCAATGCCCCGAGATTAGTATCACTTTTTCATCAGAGATTTCCGGATCGCCCTCGACCTCAAGCTGAGGGTCAGCTTGTTTGAGTGGGGGGTTATGTCAGAGTTTTCTCTTTATATCTCTGGCCCTTCCCACTTGGATTACAAGTTTACTTGCTTACCCAGACTTTATATTGGGGTCTGCATCTACTTGGACAGATTCTACGACCAGTCTCACTGCACCGCTAACCTGCCTGGTTGGTCTCACACCAGTCTCTCTCCTGTATATTCAGGTTTTTATTCATTTAAAAGGAAATCGGTATATCTAACTTAGCGATCACGGACATAAGGCTTAGATGGTCCATTTAACTTCCCTTACCGAACACATTAACCAATACCTTAATTACCATACTCCTTAAAACCTTGTTCCCCTTTAATACCTGAAATAAACACGCAACACCATGATTTGCCAATAAAAAATGGAAAGGTCACTTTTATTTAAGCTGATTTTGCATTGTAGCCAAAATCAGTCAAGAGAGCCATAAATCAATTAATACCATTTCACAGCCACAAATCAACATAAATGCCCAAGCATTTCAACAGAACATGGGTCCACGTTTCCGGGGGGGATGACCACAAAACACCCCCCCATGGCGAGGCACAAGGAATTGCCCAAGAGAACCTGCTACACAGTCTGCCCAGTAGCTAGACCACCGGATCACGGCCCCAAGCCGAATGTGCAGCAGGATCCTCCCGCGTCCTTGATGCCCCGCCCACGTGCCAGACCCGTTTTCACCGCTCTCCACTTTATTATTTCTCCTCTCCTATTAGCTGCTGAATTCTTAACGCCTCTGGTTAGCATAGACCGATTTGCGTCACCCGCTTAACCTCAGCTGCAGCTATCTCTTTCCTTATGGGAACACAGGCGGTCTTATATTATTTATCCTCTCCTATTAGCTGCTGAATTCTTAATGCCTCTGGTTAGCATAGACCGATTTGCGTCACCTGCTTAACCTCAGCTGCAGCTATCTCTTTCCTTATGGGAACACAGGCGGTCTTATAAAGATCCAACCAATTGGTCAGCATCCTGCCCATATCTGCGTCTGCTTGCTCTCTTCTTTCTTTCGTGACCTCTCCGATTGTGATTCGATCTCTCTTAATGAACCTAATGCAGGGTGGGTGGGAGGGAAACAAGAAAAAGGTTAGTGTGGCTTACTTCCTGTTCCTACTCCTTTTAACACCTACCTCCTCTAGTGCCTCCTCTTTTTCCTAATCTAGCTTTTCCTTTGTCTCTATCCCTCCCTCCCCCTATTCCCCTACCTAACCTGTTTCCTGCTTCTCCCTCCTAACCCCCCCTATTAACCCTCTCATTTCCGTTGCAGGAGCCCCTAGCCTTAGGTGCGCTCCTGTCGCATTGCTGCTCCTTCCGCTTTTTATAAGGCTTAGATGGTCCATTTAACTTCCCTTATCCAACACATTAACCAATACCTTAATTACCATACTCCTTAAAACCTTGTTCCCCTTTAATACCTGAAATAAACACGCAACACCATGATTTGCCAATAAAAAATGGAAAGGTCACTTTTATTTAAGCTGATTTTGCATTGTAGCCAAGATCAGTCAAGAGAGCCATAAATCAATTAATACCATTTCACAACCACAAATCAACATAAATGCCCAAGCATTTCAACAGAACATGGGTCCACGTTTCCGGGGGGGATGACCACAAAACACCTCCCCATGGCGAGGCACAAGGAATTGCCCTAGAGAACCTGCTGCACAGTCTGCCCAGTAGCTAGACCACCGGATCACGGCCCCAAGCCGAATGTGCAGCGGGATCCTCCCACGTCCTTGATGCCCCGCCCACGTGCCAGACCCGTTTTCACCGCCACCAAAAAGGGCTCCCTTTTCCGCCACCCAACCAAGTGACCTTTCCTCACCTTTCCGCTACCATCATCCTTATGTCCCCCAGAAACTGATCGTTTCCAACCTCGTTCAGGTGTACGTTTCCAACCTCGTTCAGGTGTACTCCATTGGCCCGAAACCGCTCCTCTCTTTTTGCTGCAATCCACGGATGCTCTAGCACCCTGCCTCCTATCTCCCTTACTATCTTCGCCGCTACCTGATTCACTCGCCTGCGAGACCTATATCCTGCCCTTTGCGTATCTGTGTTGTGCCAGTGCATCCTGTAGATTATATTGGACCAAATAACTTGCACCTGTGGCCACGCAACCTTTAACCAGCTGATTACCTCTTTTATGCCATTCTCTAATTCCTTTAAAGGGAATGCGCCTATATCGTTGCCTCCTAAGTGTATTATCAGCGCGTCTGAGGGGCCCCACCTTCTTCTCGCCTGCTGTATAGTCGCAACTAACTCGCCCCAGCGCATGCCCCTTTTTTCTTAACCATCTTATGCTTGCTATCCTGTGCGCAAAACCTAAGTGCTCTCCTAAACCTGACGCTATTGCCCTTGCCCAATGCACGTACGAGTGGCTAACCACCCATACCGAAATGCTCTGCCTGAAATGAAAAACAAATATTCATTAACCTCCAAACAAATCAACACAAAAACTTTTAACACCACCATACCTGCATGTATATGGCATACCTCTCCCCCCCCCCCTCTCCTTTTATCCTGATGTATGACCTAAACGCTCGCGACTTCCATCTACCCAAATTCTTTATCTTTTCTTCAGAATACCCCTTCAAGGCCGCACTAGTTGCAGCCCCGATTCGAAAGGGATGTGGCACAAATCGCATGTGTCCCCACCACAGCTTCTCTGTAACCATTTCCAACACCCTTTTAAACTGACACACCGTTAAATTAGACCCGTCCATGTGTCTTAAAAAACAAAATTCCTTCCTCGTGCCTTACATTTAACATCTTTCATCCTTGCCACTGGGCATGGGCTGCCCCGAGTCTCCTTCATTGACACCCATACCCCTTTACCCTGCCTGTCTGTTTTCGATTTTCTTAACTGCACCATTATGTTACCCTAATATGCTTTTACATTATTTACCCTTAACCCGTGCTTTCTGTCCTTCCTACTTTTTGCTATCAACTCCCCTAACAAAATAGCTTCCTCTATGTTTTTGCAAACCTCACCCAATATCATCACCATTCTTTCCAACCTATCCTCCGTAATCGGTTCCCTGTCATCTGACTTCTTAACCTCCCCTATTTGCCATCCTTTTAAAACCTTTCTGACTATGAATGATTTTGTTATATCCTCCCTGCCTCTTAATTTTGCAAAGAAGGATACCCCTGCTATCACGATTCCGACCCGACCTTTTTTCCTGCCCCTCATTTTTAAAGACCAAAGCCTTTCCATGAACCTACTTCGCTCTCCCCCTGTCATGCAACCCTTAAACCGTAACCACTGCTTCCAATATGTTTCATATGCACTCCAAGTTCTCGGTGCCAAAGACTTTTCCACTATTTTTCTTATCCCTTCTATGCGCTCCCAATCTGCCAAAGAAAGATGGGGCAGCTTTCACGTTCCTTTTTTGCTGCGGGCGCTGCTCTCCTAAATGCCTCCCAATTAAATCTAGACAGGGCATCAGCTAATATTTTTATACCCTGGGATGTGCTTCGCTTTAAAACAAATATTTTTCTGCAGGCATTTTAGCACCAGGTATCGCAAATATTTTATTACTGGCATAGAGGATGCCGAAAGGTTATTAACTGCATCTACTACTTCCTGATTATCTGACCAAAAATGTAATACTTGTATTCGCTAGCAAATTGCCCCACAGCTCTACCGCTACCACTATGGGAAATAACTCTAGCAATGCCATGTTTTTAACCCAACCGTTCTTTTCCCAGTCCGCTGGCCATTTGCCCGCGCACCATCTACCCTGCAGGTATGCACCAAAACCCGCACTTCCAGCCGCATCTGTATAAAGCTCTAATTCGCCTGCCGCTGCTGCCTTAGGGAATATCCTTATCCCATTGAAGTCTGTTAAGAATGTATCCCAGACTTTCATATCTTCCTTCATCTCTCCTGTCAGCCTGACCATATGCTCAGGTTTTCTTACCCTGCTGTTCCCAACTCCAACCTTCTCTTGAATATTCTCCCTACTGGTATTACCCTGCACGCTAAATTAAGTAGGCCCAGCAACTTCTGCATTTCTCTCAATGCCACTTTCTTTCTCCCTAGCATTTCCCTTATCAATATCCGCGCCTTCTCTATCTTCTCTTCCGGAAGCTCGCATTGTTCCCTCACCGTATCTATTGTTATGCCTAGAAAAGACAATCGCTGACTGGACCCCTCCGATTTTCCTGCCGCTACCGGGACTCCTAATTCCTCTAGCATATTGACTAGCGAATCCCTCAACATTGCGCATGCGCCGCCCTTTGCTTCACCCACTACCATGAAGTCGCCCAAATAATGTACTATTCTATCCGAACCTGTCCTTGCTACTAACAACCAATGCAGGAATTAACTGAATTTCTCAAATATAGAACAAGATACCGAGCAGCCCATCGGCAAACATTTATCCACGTAAAACTTTTATTAAGTCTACATCCCATTAGCTTAAGAACTGCTCGGATTTAATGGTAACAGCCTGAATGCAGATTCTATGTCTATTTTGCCATTAACGCGCCTCTCCCTGCTTCTTTTACCATCCTTACTGCCAAATTAAATGACTGATACTGTACTGACCCATCTGCCCTGTCAATCGCATCATTTACCGACCTCCCTTTTGGATATGACAGATATTGTATCATACGAAATTTGCCTTTTTCTTTTTAGGTACCACTCCTAAAGGTGATATTACTAAACCTTGTAACGGTATTTCATCAAATGGTCCCGCCATCCTCCCTAATTTTATCTTTTTGTCCAATTTTTACTGCAGTAATTTACACCCATTACCCATATTGCACCGTTTCTCATTGTAAGCCCAGCATTCCTTCCGTTCTCCCTGGCTTTGCTGCTGTTAATGCTAATGGCCTCTGACCCACACTATCCGCTGGTTTTATTAGGGGCGTCCACATATCCAATATTTTTATACCAAACTCTTTTCTTCCTTTCTCCCCTAACTGCAGGTTCCCTCTTCCAAACTCCCCATCATAATCCTTCCATCCAAACCCCCCGTAAGTTGTATAACACTCCGCTATCAGATGTATATACCTCAACATCCCTTTTACCTTTCCCGGATTTTCAGATAAAAAACGCTCGGCATATATCACCATCCCTTTAACCCATTCTGGAAATGATTGCTTCAGTTTCTTACCCTTCCCTTCGTCACTTCTAGATTTTAACGCCACCGCTTCCCTTGTAATCTCAAGCACATCCACATACCTTCCTTTCTGCGCCTTCACTATGACTTTTGCTTTTAAATGCGTCATTAATGGCATTAGTTTTGTCCCTGTAAACTCATCATCCATGTCAAACTCTCCCTCACTACCACCCCCACCTACTGTGGATTCACTTTCAACCTCTTTCCCCTTGCTTTGCATACATTTTCTTTACAAATTTTAAAAATCCTCCTGTTACCCTCCCCTTGCACCTTATTATCTTCTGAGTCCCATTCAGATGAACTGTCTGACCCCTTATCTATACAATACATGATTTTCTTACCTTGCTTCTGATGAGCCTTCTGCTCGCATTCCTTTTCCCTTCCACTTTTTCCGTTCCCTTCTCCTCCATTGCTTGCTCTCATATATTCACTATTCTTTCCGCCTTCGCCCTTTGCACAGTTTTTTGTGTTCCGCTCCAAATCCCTCTGAAAATCATTCAAATCATTATTAGTATATGCATTTGTTTGGCCCATCTCTTTTTGATCCTGCGCCCGCCCCCCTACCCCCATTTTGTACCTCTCATTCCCCCTTCCCATTTCTACCCCTCCCCCCACCTCTACCCCTTGCTCCTCCTCCACCATAACATACGTATTGCCCTCCACGTCCCTTATTTTTCCTAGGCCTGTTTCTTCCTGACTCCTCTACTCTGTATCTCTTCTGCAGCCTCCTGTCACCTTGCCCCCTGTTATACACATCCACCCGCCTCCCTTCCCCTTCATCCTCGCTCTCTGACCTATCACTGTACCTCATATCTCCCTCCCAATCACCACCTTTCACTTCCCCTGGCTCCTTCCGATCTGACCTAACACTCTCCTCTTCTGTTCTCCTGCCTTCCCTTATGCCTGGCCCGCCGGGGCTCCGACACCTGCTCTCCTCATTCCACCCCTCCTCCCCCCTTTCCATCTCTAATCCCCTGCTGCGGCTTACTCTTTTTCCCTTTTTCCCGCTATCTCTGCAGCTTATCTCTTGCTGCCATGGCTCCCCCCATGCCTGATTCCTAACTCCCTCCCTCCTAAGCGTGTCTCCGCTTACACCCGTCTCCCATCTGATAACTAATGTGGCCTCCCTGCTGCTCTGGCCGTAATCATTACTCACTCGGGCCCACCCTTTCCATTGCCCGCTGCGCGCACTCGCCGCCCGGATTACCAGGGCTTACTGTGACATGTTTCCTGATTAGCCTCACCAGTGATCCAAGATGGCCGCCCAACTCTCACGTGAATTCCCGCGCGACCACGCCTTACCACTGCCTGATTACCCTCGGCCCCCTCACTACTGGCCCCATACTGCCGCTATCAGAACTTTTTGCTTTTGCCAACTGACCGCTACCACTAATTGCCTTGGCCGAGAGGATGCAAGGGGAAAACAAAATCGTGCCATGTTTAATAACTTTAACCTCAGCCGCTGCCGCTAGATACCTTGGGGGGGGGGCTTACTTGCGCCATGTTTAACTTTAACCCCTTGGTCGCTGCCGCCGGATACCGGGGGGAATTTACTCGCGCCATTTTTATCTTTAACCCCTTGGCCGCTGCCACTAGATACCTGGGCCAGGGGAACGGGTGGGGTTGATAAACTCCCTTGCCTCCTAAAGACTGCTGGCACATCTGAGCTAGCGTCTGATTCGCTGAACAGTGCAGGGTCACTACCGCTATCTAATTGCTCTCTGCTTACCTCCTCTGGAACCATGTCTGCCTCCCTGTTCCCAGCCCCCGCACCTACCTTGTCCATTCCGACCTTCCTAGCTGTCATCACCTGCTCCACCAGCCCCTCCACTTGCGAAAGGCCTGCTCTCCTCTCTCGCTCTGATCATCTCCATCCTTTCTTTTTCCAGCTTCTTCAATCTTCTGTGAGCCTGGAGCGCCCTTGTCTTCCACAGCGTGTCATCTCCGTTCAAGAATTTCTTTGGTATCCTGCGATCCCTTGTCGACATTGTTCCGGTCTGCAACTTAAACGTCCTCCTGTTGAAACAAGAAAAAGTTTAGTGTGGCTTACTTCCTGTTCCTACTCCTTTTAACACCTACCTCCTCGAGTGCCTCCTCTTTTTCCTAATCTAGCTTTTCCTTTGTCTCTATCCCTCCCTCCCCCTATTCCGCTACCTAACCTGTTTCCTGCTTCCCCCTCCTAACCCCCCCTATTAACCCTCTCATTTCCGTTGCAGGAGCCCCTAGCCTTAGGTGCACTCCTGTCGCATTGCTTTTCCTTCCGCTCTTTATTAGCTCCGCCCAATTACCTCGTCATTCCTAAGTGATTTCGTCAACCTAGTAACTAAGGATTCCTGTGTTTCCATATTTGCTGAATTGATCACAGCAGGCTAGATCGAGTAATCAGGATTGCTTCATCTTAAGGAGCAAGTTTTGATGTGCTCAGGATTGCTTCAACTTAAGGAGCAAGTTTTGCTGTGCCTCTATAACAAAAGTCCGGCTCTGGCTCTGCCTCCTGTCATCGGCAAACACCAGCAAGCTTTCGTATGCACTGTTGGTTATAGTGTCTAATATTTCATGCTGATTCTATACTTATTGAACTGACACTTACTGGCAGGCATGAATTATTTATAGTCTGGCTACTATTTTGCTTTGATGAAAGCATCTAAAAGCTTCTCACATATTAATTCCACTTTTGATATTCTTTGCTACTTCCTTCATAGTAGCAATTATTTCCAGAAGTGATACAAATTTAACACTTAGTTGCAAATTCCTCGTTCTGCAGCTGAGATCTTAATAATAACAGCAAGTTTATTAAAGACTTTATATTGTTCCTTCATTGTCAAGTGCACGGTTGGTTAAAGAATATTAATATTCATAATACACTGGTAGAGATCAACAATAAAACCATGATGACTTTTCAGACATTCAGCGATAGTGATTGGGATAGTGATGTGAAAGAAACCTTTAATTTAGAAGCACTGGATGAGAATTCTAGTGCAGAAAGTGATATTTATCAGGCATTTGAAACCCAAAAGAATCTACTCTATAAACAACTGAGGATAAAATGAGAAATTTCAAGTCTGGAAATGTATTTAACATCATGAATTATCCCTAGAGTATTAACCCTTTAAATACACAGATTTCTGTTTGCTCAATTGTTTTATGACAGAAAAATTCCGTCATATGTCCTTAAGAGGTTAAGATTCCTTAAATTACCAGGTAGCAGTCAACAGGAGCCTTGCATTCCAACTTTCAAAGATGAATGGGAGGGGGCTCTTAATGAATGCTCTACCAAAATCATGAATTTGATTGTGAAAGAAGATAAACAAAAATTAGAAAAAATAAACAGTGATTTATTGGAAACTACAGCTACTTTGAATAATTGGGAGGAACATTCTGAGATCAAAGAACTTAAAGGGACAGTATACACTAATTTTCATATAACTGCATGTAATAGACACTACTATAAAGAATAAGATGCACATATACTGATATAAAAATCCAGTATAAAACTATTTAAAAACTTACTTAGAAGCTCTCAGTTTAGCTCTGTTGAAAAGGTAGCTGGAAAGCCCACTGCAAGTGGCAAATAAGACACTTCCCCCTCCCCCTTCTTTTGCATATGGAAAAGATCTTTTTACTCAAACAGGAGCAAGCTGGAGAAGGTAGCTGACGGTATTCTCATAAAACTTTAGGAGTCTGAAAATCAGAGCAATGTTATTTAAAAATAACCAAACTTTATGGGCTATATAAATAGATCTACAAAACATTTATGCAAAGAAATAATGAGTGTATTATGTCCCTTTAATGATAAGATAAGAAATGAAGTTGTAAAAACACAATCAGAGATGAAAAGTTGAAATAAAAAGAAATTTATTAGAGATAGTAATGATTATAAAAACAAAGAAGTGTATACATTTAATATAACTAGACGTACCATCCAGAGGGGCAATCAAGAATTGAATAGATCTCCCTCCACCACTTCTCAACAAGGCTCAAATTACCCGATCCCTTTAGATGGTCAAGAAACACAAAAAGGTAAAAACAAAAAATACACAACAGACAAACAGGGGCAGGCAGAACTATGCATTACCCAAACGCAATTAGATGACAAACTTGTCATTAATCTTTCTTCCACCATTTTGGCCGAACCTTATGTACTTACCAACAAAAAAGCTTGACAGGTTCACAGCAATTAATCTGTCATAAGGTATTTCTTGGAGATAGAGATGAGATACCTTATGTACAAACCCAATTGAGCTCAGGGTTTAAAGCCAAGTCCAAGTTCATATCTTCACATACTAAGGTTCCAGTGGTTGATGCTTTCTTGAAATTGGTGGAAAAGGACACGGTGGGACCAATCGTTGGTGGGTGGGAGCATAAGAAGGGAGGCAGGTGGGCGGCCCATCGCTGGAGGAGACGGGAGTGGGCGGGACCGCTCGGTCACGCTACAGGGGGAAAAAACAACAAAACTCCAGCTTCGTGATTGAGGGGGAAGAAGGGAGGAGGGGTAATGAGGGGGGTCATATGTGGTATAGTTTGAGAAAAAGGGATCTGGAAGGGGGGTTTGGGTATTGAGGGAGGGCAAATACACTACAGAAAAATGAGTATTATATATATAATTTTTTTTTTTTTTAAATTGCCTATTTAGCAGCAAACTGGTTTCTGGCAGACAGCTGCCAGTACTTAAGATGGCCGCAGATAGGTAGAGGGGGGATGGTTAGAGAGCTGTTTTGGGGGGGGGATCAGGGAGGTTGGGAGGTAAGGGGGGTAGTACCCTGCAGAATATATAATAAAAAAAAAAATCCCAAAAACCTCTCCCTACAGATACATTATTTGAAGAGTGCTGGACTTTCAAATTGTTTTCTGGATTACAATTTTCAGCGTTCCTTGTGGATTTGAGAAATCTGAACAGCTTACTGTGACTCAGCAACACTTTTTGTTTTGAAAGGCCAGGCTGAAGAGACCTAGTATCTGAATACTTACGGCTAGATTACGAGTTGTGCGTTAGAGTAAAAAAAGCAGCGTTAAAAGGTCCTAAAGCTGCTTTGCATTCTATTGGCTGATTGGAACAGCCAATAGAATGCAAGCTCAAACCTGTTGGCTGATTGGATCAGCCAATAGGATTGAACTTCAATCCTATTGGCTGAATGCATCAGCCAATAGGATTTTTTCTACCTTAATTCCAATTGGCTGATAGAATTCTATCAGCCAATCGGAATCTAAGGGACGCCATCTTGGATGACGTCACTTAAAAGTACCTTCATTCTGTTTTAGTCATCGGAAGAAGAGGATGCTCCGCGTCGAATGTCTTGAAGATGGAGCCGCTCCACGCCGGATGGATGAAGATAGAAGATGCCGTCTGGATGAAGACTTCTGCCCATCTGGAGGACCACTTCACCCGGCTTGGATGAAGACGTCTCCCGGTAAGTTGATCTTCAGGGGGTTAGTGTTAGGTTTTTTTAAGGGTGTATTGGGTGGGTTTTATTTTTAGTTTAGGGACTTTGGGCTGCAATAGAGCTAACTGCCCTTTTAAGGGCAATGCCCATCCAAATGCCATTTTCAGGGCAATGGGGAGCTTAGGTTTTTTTAGATAGTATTTCATTTGGGGGGTTGGTTGTGTGGGTGGTGGGTTTTACTGTTGGGGGTTTGTTTTTGTTTTTTTAACAGGTAAAAGAGCTGATTACTTTGGGGCAATGCCCCGCAAAAAGCCCTTTTAAGGGCTATTGGTAGTTTAGTTTAGGCTAGGGCTTTTTTTTTTTTTTTTTGGTGGTGGGGGGGCTTTTTTTATTTTAATAGGGCTATTAGATTAGGTGTAATTAGTTTAAATTTCTGTAATTTGTTTATTATTTTCTGTAATTTAGTGTTTGTTTTTTTGTACTTTAGATAATTTAATTTAGGTAATTTAATTATAGTGTAGTGTTAGGTGTTAGTGTAACTTAGGTTAGGTTTTATTTTACAGGTAAATTTGTATTTATTTTAGCTATGTAGTTATTAAATAGTTAACTATTTAGTAACTATTCTACCTAGTTAAAATAAATACAAACTTGCCTGTAAAATACAAATAAATCCTAAGCTAGCTACAATGTAACTATTAGTTATATTGTAGCTAATTTAGGGTTTATTTTACAGGTAAGTATTTAGTTTTAAATAGGAATAATTTAGTTAATGATAGGAATATTTATTTAGATTTATTTAAATTATATTTAAGTTATGGGTGTTAGGTTTAGGGGTTAATAAAATTAATATAGTGGCGGCGACGTTGGGGGCGGCAGATTAGGGGTTAATAAATGTAGGTAGGTGGCATCGATGTTAGGGCCAGCAGATTAGGGGTTAATAATATTTAACTAATGTTTGCGAGGCGGGAGTGCGGTGGTTTAGGGGTTAATATGTTTATTATAGTGGTGGCGACGTTGGGGCGGCAGATTAGGGGTTAATAAATATAATGTAGGTGTCGGCGATGTTGGGGGCAGCAGATTAGGGGTTAATAATATAATGCAGGTGTCGGCGATGTCGGGGGCAATAAGTGTAAAATTAGGGGTGTTTAGACTCAGGGTTCATGTTAGGGTGTTAGGTGTAGACATAACTTATATTTCCCCATAGGAATCAATGGGGCTGCGTTAGTGAGTTTTACGCTGCTTTTTTGCAGGTGTTTGACTTTTTTCAGCCGGCTCTCCCCATTGATTCCTATGGGGAAATCGTGCACAAGCACGTTACACCAGCTCACCGCTGACTTAAGCAGCGCTGGTATTGGAGTGCGGTAATGAGCAAAATTTTGCTCAACGCTCACTTCTGTCAACTCGTAATACCAGCGCTGTAGGTAAGTGAGCGGTGAGACAAAACTGCTCGTTAGCACCGCATAGCCTCTAACGCAAAACTCGTAAACTAGGTGTTAGTGTGGTAATTATGTAATTGGACTGTTCCCTGAAAAATATATTATCTGGAGGTGGACTTTTAAAGGTATATGTTCACATTTGTTTGTTAGTATATACTGGATGTCTTGTATCAGTGCTAACACATAGGGGCTTACTCCTCCTTTTTTATAGTACTGTAATAAAACTTATTTGACATCGATATCCACTGTTTCGTGTTGATCTTTATCAGTGTGGATGGCTAAGTTTTATATGTAGCCATTATTTTCTGATTGACAGTTTTTAGGCAAGAGTGCTTTAACTGAGTATTATTTTCTTTTTGTTTATTTACTTGTCCTCAAACTGTTGCCAGAGTGAGGACTGCCTGAGGATACGGGCGTTGTGTCTGGCGCCCCCGATATTCGCAAACACGTTCATAATTTGCATCCGTGCATCGCAAATGAATCGCACGTTCAAACTATGAATGCGATTTTGGAAAGGACCCTCTTCTGCTGGAGCCCGCAGAGCAATATGGGTGCAATCTATTGCTCCCAAAACATTTAGCATTTCATAGAATTCCCTCTTGAGGTGTCTCCAATCGTCCTCATTTTGAGGGAATCCTACGAAAAGCCTACAAATTCTTTTCATAACGTTTAGAAACCTTTCAAAAACCACAGAGAAGGTGCCTTGAGACATACCGGACAAGTACCCCTCTGCAGATTGAAAGCTTCCGGATGCCAGGATATGTATACAGCAAAGCATCTTGGACATGTCAGGAATAGTAGTGTGCATACGTCTGCGTGGCTCCAGATAAGGTCTTAGTAAATCGTACATGTTCAATAGCTGCTGCCTATTGAGCTGATACTTGTCAAAAACCTTGACATCGCTCATGTTATCCAAGGTGAGCCTCACCCTGTGAACAGGAGGAGCCCTAATCCTAAGGCATTCCACATGCTCCTCTTCGAAGCGCCGGGCACGCCTGAGTCTGTTGTACATAACTTGTCCAACAGCACCAACACAATCTAACTGGGGGTTGTCCATATTTGCAGAGCCAAGCAGCACAAGCCAAATAGCAGAGCAAAGGTATTCAAACACACAAAAGTGATCTGATACAATGTCAGTCATAAGGGACATATTGGCTATGGTGTTTGGGTGATTTATAGTGCAAAATGTCCAATGGTAGCGTGTTTGCAATGATTGCTGATTGTATACACTTGATTGTATCTGAGCAGCGCGAATGCTTTCAAAGTGGGCGGTTTTTTTTTGTGTTTGTTGAAATTTTGTTTTTCCCCATTAAATCGTAATGCGAAGTTTAAAATATAACACATACAGTGTATCTTCGTAATGTTTGTTCATATGCATAACAAATACTTAGTAAACGCGATGTTATATTAAAAAACACAAGTCCACGCTCAAATGATTGAAAGTGCATACTTGTGTATAATGTGTGCATAGACGTGGTATAGAATCTGATTGATCAATGTTGCTGCAATATTGTTGCAAAACGATAAAGTAACGGCTGACATATATAAGTGATTGGTGAGATTTCAATATTTTACATGTACCATTGAAATCGCAATAATGAAGATCTTTCAAACCTCTCGTCTACGTATATGTAATTTTGAGTGAGAAACTGATTAAAGAGACAGTAAAGTCCTAATGCTACAATCCTTATGGTTCAAGCTTAGAATGGTGTTGTCATATTAGCTACAGGTACATGCCTGTCTACTTTCCAAATCTTCATTCTCTTGTTCTACCTTGCAACATTATTATTGTGTGATGATTAAAAAGATAAGTGCGTTTTGTTGTTGTGTGATGTGTGTTATGTGCATATATTTATGTATTGTGATTCTCTCCCACATATGTTAATTTATAGAAAGCAGTATAGCATTGTTGTTCCTTCCAAAAAAGCGACAACTAAAATATTTTCTAATGATATCTTTGAATTAGACGCAATTCCTAATAGTATATTATGTTTAAATCCTGATCTTAAAGGGACACTAAAGCCATATTTTTTCTTTCATGATTCAGACCATGGGGCCTATTTATCAACCCGTCAACTGTGCTGCATTCGCCGGCACCTATACACTCGCCTGACATCGCCTAACATCGCTGCCGTGGCCCTGAATACGCTCTCCATATTTAACAAAAAAGCTGTCAAAAAGCCGTGCACCAAGTACGGGGCGATGAGCTGCGAACTGTTGTTAAGTAACAGTCATCGATCTTGCTGCTATTCGGCTTTTTCCCAGCTTTATTTGTATACTGTCACTAAACACACACACTATACTAAACTGTTTAACCCCTATATCGCCGCTCCCAGACCCCGCCGCAACTAAATAAACTTATTAACCCCTAAACCGCGGCTCCCAGAGCACGCCGCCACTGCCGTGCTGATTACTTTGGGGCAATGCCCCGCAAAAGGCCCTTTTAAGGGCTATTTGTAGTTTATTGTAGGCTAGGGTTTTTTTTTATTTTGGGGGGGCTTTTTTATTTTCATAGGGCCCTTAGATTAGGTGTAATTAGTTTAAAGCTTTGATAATTTATTTTTTATTTTTTGTAATTTAGTGTTTATTTTTTTGTGTAACTTAATGTTTGTTATTTTTTGTAACTTTGTAATTTTTTAGTGTAGAATTAAATTATTTGAGTAGGGTTAGGTGTTTAAATATATAATAGTTATTTTAATTTGTAATTTTATGTAAATTTTAGTATAAAAGTTAGGTTAGATTAATTATTAATTTAATAAAGTTTAATGTAATTTTATTATAATAGTTAGAATAGGTTAATTATTAGTTTAATTTAATTTTAAAGGTAAGTTTAAATTTATTATAAGATAGGAATGAGTTAATATTTAATATAAAGTTAACGGGTTGTTAGGTTTAGGGATTAATAGGTTAATTTAGTTTATGGCGATGTGGGGGCTGGCGGTTTAGGGGTTAATACATTTATTCAGTTGCGGTGGGCTCCGGGAGCGGCGGGATAGGGGTTAATAACTTTTATTTAGGTGGCGGCGGTGTCGGGGCGGCAGATTAGGGGTGTTTAGACTCGGGGTACATGTTAGGGTGTTAGGTGTAAACATAACTTTTATTCTCCCATAGGAATCAATGAGATATCGGGCAGCAGCGAACATGAGCTTTCGCTGCTTTCAGACTCCCATTGATTCCTATGGCATCCGCCGCAAAAAACAGGTACGCTGGGCCGGAATAGTGGCGAGCGTACCTGCTAGTTATTTGATAACTAGCAAAAGTAGCCAGATAGTGCCGAATTTGCATTCGGAACATCTGTAGTGATGTAAGCATCGATCTGTGTCGGACTGAGACCGGCGGATTGTATGTTACGTCATAGATTTCAACTTTTGCTGGTCTGTAGGCTTTGATAAATAAGGCGAATCAAGCTCGCCACAATTAAGCTGCGGAATTCCAGCGTATTTGCGGTTGACGGCTTGATAAATAGGCCCCATCGAATACAATTTTAAACATTCCAATGTACTTCTATGATCTAAATAGCTTCATTGTTTATATATCCTTTGTTGAAGAAATAGCAATGCACATGGGTGAGCCAATCACAGAAGGCATCTACGTGCAGCCACCAATCATCATCTACTGAGTATCTTAATATGTTGTTCAGCAAAGGATATGAAGAGAATAAAGCAAATGATATAATATAACTAAATTAGAAAACTGTTTAAAATCGCATACTCTTTCTGAATCATGAAATATTAAAGGACCAGTCAACACATTAGATTTGCATAATCAACAAATGCAAGATAACAAGACAATGCAATAGCACTTAGTCTGAACTTCAAATGAGTAGTAGATTTTTTTATAACAAATTGCAAAGTTATGTATATTTCCACTACCCTTGTACCATGTGATAGCAATCAGCCAATCACAAATGCATATACGTATAGTCTATAAATTTTTGTACATGCTCAGTAGGACCTGGTGACTCAAAAATTGTAAATATAAAAGAATGTGCACGTTTTTTTTTAATGGAAGTAAATTGGAAAGTTGTTTAAAATTACATGCTGTATCTGAATCATGAAAATTTAATTTAACCTGAGTGTCCCTTTAAAATGGTGTTTTATGTCCCTTTAAATATGTGTTAATTCTTAAAAAATATTTCCTATTTGTGATGATACAATTAATCATGATTTATTGTGTACGTAATCTGATGTATATTGTTTGTATGTATATAATTATGTATGTATGTGATAATATTTGTACGGAGATGTAGCTAAATGAGTGTATGTTCATGTACAGTATGTCTATGTGAGTCAATGTAAAATGGCTTTGTGTGCATTTTTTTTCTAACACCCGAGATCTTGTATCTTTGATCCGTTATACATTTTTTGTTTTATTTTATTAAAAATTAAATTATTGTACAGTGTTTGTATGAGTGTAAGTGTACTTTGTATAATATTTGTAAAGTGATTAGTGAAGGTTTTTGGTTGCGATATATCAATAACTACTGGTCTTGGATAGCGTTATGGATTTGTGCGTAGATGGGGATTTTTGTTGCATTATGGAGTTCTTTTCAAACTTGTAATGGCTGCAGTATGGAAATTGATGTGTTATGGTCCATAACGCTACAATTTGAGTCATAACGCACAACTTGTAATCTAGCTGATGGTTAGACAAGGTCTTTTATCGGTTGAGTGGGGCAATTTAAGGGCATATGTCCCTTAAGACCAAAGTAGAGACATAATACCATTGAACGACTTTTCTCAGCAGCTTAAAGGGACTCTGAACCCAAATATTTTCTTTCGTGATTCAGATAGAGCATGACATTTTAAGCAACTGTCTAATTTACTCCTATTATCAAATTTTCTGTATTCTCTTGGTATCTTTATTTGAAATGCAAGAATGTAAGTTTAGATGCCGGCCCATTTTTGGTGAACAACCTGGGTTGTCCTTTCTAATTGGTGGATAAATTCACCCACCAATAAAAAAGTGCTGTCCAGAGGTCTGAACAAAAAAAAAAAAAGCTTAGCTGCCTTCTTTTTAAAATAAAGATAGCAAGAGAACGAATAAAAGTTGGTAATAGGAGTAAATTAGAAAGTTGCTTAAAATTGCATGCTCTATCTGAATCATGAAAGATTCAGTGTCCCTTTAAATACAAATTGCTCCTACCTCTATGGGAAGCATGCTCTTCTGCTGATGGACATCTAGGCAGATGCATAGATCTATAAAGTATTCATGGGACTCTGGAACATCCCTATAAATGAGTTAATCTTTGATCCTTTGTTAATCCTTTTTGGAAAGAGCTCTTTTGTTCCCATAATTCTCAGCAGCATATTGAACTGTGTGATGTCCTTGTTGAAGGTCAAGCAAAGCTGCTTTCCAGCCAGCTATAAAGCAGTGAAAAAGTGAGGATTGGTCCTCTTGTTCAAGCAGCGGAGAAATCCATACCAACTTTTTCCCTTTAAGAAGAGATATCATAAAGGTCACTTGTGTATTAGACATAGCAAAAGTGGATTATGCCTGAAGTGCAGTCAACATTGGTTCAATAAAACCCCCAACAGTCATCTGTCTGTCCTCCAAATTTGTCAGGTAAAGGAATTTTAGGAGGCGCCCCTGTACTTCTCCCTAGTTGTGCAGGAGCTGTGGATACAGCTGGTGCAACAGCAGGAGATGGACATGTTTCTTGCAGAAATTTACAGAATATATCCGTCAGCTGATCAAAATTGGAATTCAAACTTTGGAGGTGGGCAACATGAGCTCCAATCAGCTAACTCTGATGGGTTACAGCCTTCACTACCTCCGCTTGGTCAAGCGACATGGCCGTTTTTTTTTATGTCAGGCTCCCTGTATGATACACCAGAATCGGATGCCCCTTCCCTACCTTCTGGCTGCTGTTCGGTGTCAGATGGAAGGTTATTTTGAAAGTAGATGGCACAAATGGTAACAGAGTAATCAGAACTAGACCTATAGCAGTAGGTAGAAAGAAGCAAACTCAGGGTCTTACAGGCTGGGTTGACAATAGGAGAAAACAAATAAAACAATCCAAAAGGTTAGTGGGGGCCAAGCAGGAGTAAGCAACAATCAGACAATGCAGTACTAAATCACAGGAACATGAGAGAAGTCAGGAACTGAATCCAGGAGTTAAAATAAAACAAGAGTTAAAGAACAGCACACCCAGAACAGATTTCAGTAAACGGGAAAGGCCTGCAGGAAAGGGTTGGCTTTAAATAGGCTGCAGGTAGCTAGAGACAAAGAAAAATAAAATACAAGGAAACCAAAAGAACAGGATAGAAGTGGCACACCTATTGATTAACGACTCAGCAACCCAGGGACCCTGCCTTAACTCTGGGGTGTGACAGTGGCTCATTGTTATTTATTTTACATTCCTGTCATAGCACATTAACCACATCCACCACCGATGACAACAGAAATATCTATCTATCTATCTATCTATCTATCTATCTATCTATCTATATATATATATATATATATATATACATACATACATATACACACATATATACATTGTAACAGACCACGTTTGTTTATGTGCACCTGCCAAGGGATCTTTCTGTGAGTACACAGCCTTCTGGGACAGGAACACACTTTATATATTTTATAAGCCTGGGACCTGTTTCTGGCAGCAAATAGCATTATTTAATTTAACAAATATACAAAACATAAACAAAAGTCCTTGCTCTTACTACAAAAATTGTAGCTGACTATTATAGAGCAGATTGTCTGCTTACCAACAAATTAACAATAGTAGCAACAGTGCTTAATCATTTTACCAGTTTTCTCAGCAGTTGCAGCAATACAGGTTCTGACAACTCCATGGGGCACATGTTTCATGCTCCATATGGAGCTTGATGCCCCGTATTTCTGGCGAGCCTGCAGGCTCGCAAGAAACAGCAGTTATGAAGCAGCGGTCACAAAGACCGTTGCTCCATAACCTGTCCGCCTGCTCTGAGCACTCGGACAGACATCGCCGGAAATCAACCCGATCGAGTGCTGGTGGCCGATTTGCCACGAGTCTGCAGGGGGCGGCGTTGCACCAGCAGCTCTTGTGAGCTGCTGGTGCAATGCTGAATATGGCGAGCGTATTGCTCGCCGTATTCAGCGAGGTCTGGTGGACCTGATCCGCAGTGTCGGATCAGGTCCGCCAGACCTTCATACATATGCCCCCTTGTCTCTCTCTCAACTCAAGGAGTCTTCTCCCCAGCCTTTTAAAGGAACCAAACCAGTATCAGATGAGCCTACCCACCTTAATTACTTAGACTCAGTTTAGTGTACTGGTTTTCAAACCTGACCTCAAGCCTCCCAAACAGGACAGGTTTTCAGGATTACCTTGGAAAAGAGCAGGTAAAATAACCGTGTTTACTAATCATCTGATTATTTCACCTGTGCTCTAGTTCAGATATTCTCAAAATGTGGGCTGTTAGGGAGGTCTGAGGACAGGTTTGAAAACCAGTAGTTTAGTGGAGAACCGGAACTGGGTTCTCACAGTCTACCTGTTAGTGGGATGGAGAATAGGCTCACCCTACTCTTCCGAATACTCTGCCCATGGGGAAACAAGTATGCACATATAAATACAGTGCAAATAAATAATGAATAGA
Source organism: Bombina bombina (assembly GCF_027579735.1). NCBI lineage: Eukaryota > Metazoa > Chordata > Amphibia > Anura > Bombinatoridae > Bombina > Bombina bombina. Next base: position 1,019,273,620 of record NC_069501.1, read on the forward strand.
TTTCCCTGGGGTTATATGCTTATCCCACTTCTAGGGTAGATACTGTGTAAGATTATGGGTTCTAAGTACTGCACACGCCATTTACTATCTTTCTATACACTCTGTCACAATAAATATAAATCAAATTTTACACACACACTCAAATACATGCACATATACACACACAAACACATGCACTTATATACACACACAAACACATACATATACACACACACAATAAAATACACACACAAACACATACACATATATACACACACTAACACATACATATACACACACACATATATACACACACAAACACATACACATATATACACACACTAACACATACATATACACACACACATATATACACACACAAACACATACACATATATACACACACTAACACATACATATACACACACACATTTATACACATACAAACACATACATATACACACACATATATACACACGCAAACACATGCACATATATATACACACACAAACACATGCACATATATATATACACACACAAACACATACATATACACACACACATATATACACACATATACACACACAAACACATACATATACACACACACATTTATACACACACACATATATACACACACAAACACATGCACATATATATACACATACAAACACATACATATACACACACACATATATACACACATATACACACACAAACACATACATATACACACACACATATATACACACACAAACACATGCACATATATATACACAAACACATACATATACACACACACATATATACACACATATACACACACAAACACATACATATACACACACACTCATAGTAAAATAGCTGCTTAAAGGGACACTAAAGTCAAAAATTATCTTTTAAGATTCAGATAGAGCATGCAATTTTAAGAGAATTTCCAATTTACTTCTATTATATAATTTTGCACAGTCTTTTTATATACACACTTTCTGAGGCCACATCTCTTACTGATCATGTGCACAAGTTTACTGGGTATATGTATACTAGTCTGTGATTGGTTGATGGCTGTCATATGATACAGAGGAAAAACTGCTTATTCGGAATTCAAAGTAAGTGTTTTTGCATTGTCTTTTTATTATGTATTTGTTAATTATGCAATTCTACTCTATTGAATGGTCCTTTAAGAACATCCTATTGAAAGTGTGATCATTTAGGAAGTAATATCTACTATTACAAAGTTTTGACAGGTAAATAAAAAAAAAAAGGCTCTTTTTCTGTTTTAATGGAGTGATAGCAAAAATGCTAAAAATTCTCTGGTATTTTGGGCAAGTTTTTGTATGAAAGTCCCGGTAGTGAAAGGGTTAATGCAGTTTTCACTATGGGACCAGAAGGGTTTTAATTTGGAGCATCTCCACCATATCTGAATCATTGAATCTCTCCCACCGCAGCTCCTTCAACACAGTTCTGAGGAGACAGCAAAAATGCTTTTGATTCTGGTTGGGATAACATATCATCTGGTTAGAATCTAGCAGTTAGTCTCTAACAAATGTGTGGAAAAGGAGGGTTTTCTTGAATTCCTCATAATGGCATTCCAGTCTGAACTGCTAAGTTCATAACCTAAATCTGTTTGCCAGTGTGGGATGTAACCGGGGTTTGTCTGGTGCTGTGCATCTAGGAGAATGCGTCTAGCACATGATAAAGTGTGTCGGATTGGGGTGATCGGCAGGCACATTTGTTCAAGTGGGGTTAGTGGTCTGGAAAAGGAGTCTTTATGTGGCGAGGTGGTCAATAAGTGTTGTAGCTGATGGTGCTTAAGCCATTTTGTAAAGGCTCCTCCAATAATCTCTACAAGATCTTGTCTATTTTTGAGATTTCCTCCAGTCATCAGTTTTCTTATTGGTTTAGTTTATCCCAGCTCCCATCCAGTTGATTGTTGTAGTTTATGTTCTAATCCTCCAAAGTGGAATCATTTTTATTAGGATTTTGTATAACTACAATAACAAAAAAGAAATTGGAAAAAGTAATAGATATACAAAGAACTAAATGTGTTATCCCTCTACCAATTTTTAAAGGCAGTTTGATAAATAGATCAACATAAAATTGGAGGAAAAAAGGAAACTGTAAGGAAGTGCTGCCAAAATTCCACCAGGGTTGTATAACCCATGCTAGCTAATGTGCAGATTTTCATATATAACCAGGGCCGGTGCTAGGATTTTTGGCCACACAGGCGAGGATTCATTTTGCCACCCCCCCCCCCCAATTTTTTTCTCTCATTATTCAGACAGTGCATGCAATTTTCTAATTTACATCTATTATCAATTTAATTTCCTTCTCTTGCTATCTGTATTTGAAAAGTAGGAATGTAAAGCTTAGGAGCCGGCCCATTTTTGGTTCAGCACCTGGGTAGCTCTTGCTAATTGGTGGCTAAATGCAAATCAAACAGTGGTAGTGCAGCAAAGCAAATTAAACAGTGGAAGGGCTGCATATTAAATCAGACAGTGGTAACGCCACACAACACATCAAACAGTGGTAGCACTGCATAGCAAATCAAACAATGGTTATGCCACATAACAAAATCAAATTGTGGCAGTGTTGCATAACAATTATATATATATATATATGTATATATATATATATATATATATATATATATATACACATACACACATACACACAGTATTATGTATATATTAAATTTGCACCTAAACCTAACACACACAGACAATAACACAGACATGCCCTCAGACCCACACTAACACAGAGACACTAACATAGACACACACTAACACAGAGACACTAACATAGACACACACTAACACAGAGACACTAACATAGACACACACTAACACAAACACAGTACACAGAAACTCACAGACACCACCACAGAAACAGACACACAAGAAATAACACAAAGACACAGATGGACTAACACAGACAGAGATCCAGCAGAACCCCTCAATAACCCAGGATCAGCAGCAGCATGACACATCTCTTTCCATTAGAATAATTAAACATTAACCAATGTTTTTAGACATTATTTTCATTAAATATATATTAAATCTGCCAGACAAAAAGATATACCTGTATATTTTTTTTTACACCACTGCAGTATGTTCAGTAGAAATGGGTATAGCTAGTGCTGTGCTATTTATAATAATATAATTATTTAAAATAATATATGATTTGTTACAAAGGCATGATGAGCATAGTAACTTGCCCCCCTCCTCCCAAATAACTGGCTTTAAAGCCCAACAACAGAGTTATGGATCATATTATTAACCCCTGAGATTCCAGAAACAGATTCATGTGTTGTAGTTATTTGGCAAATGATTACTTGGACAAAAAAATCATTTTCTAATATATTTGTCTAAGCAATAGCATATGTTAGCAACAAGCCTTTTACATAATATTTTATAGTTTAAATCCAGCAAAGTTATGCGACACTCACACTCTGGATTCTGGAACCTGACACAGAATGGGGACTGGCATTAAAAAAAGTCAGACTTAAGGCCTCAGTCATGACCCCGGGTCCGGCCCACCACCATCCTACCTCTAACAGCAAGAGCCTGCGAGACCTGGAATTGCAGAGGGGAGATATAGGAGCATGGAAATTCAAAGGGAGGATAAAGGATATGGACAGCAAATGGAGAGACATTGGGTCATTCAGAGATGGAGCAGACACCACTAAATTAAGGGGCATATTTTATCCATTCACAGACAAACATGAAACCAGTCCTAAAGTTAATAAAGGAAACTTAAACCTTGAGCCTAAAAAGATAGTAAGGCAGAGGAAAAGGACTATTGGACCACTGAAGCAAGTTGTTTTATCACCCAGAAAATAAATATCCTACTCTCTTCCTTTAAGAACAAATATATCAGAGGGGAGTAAATCCATTTTAAATAACACAAAGCTGATAAAGCAGCATCTTTCTAAACAACAGCTGAAAACTTCAGCAGCAACAAATATATCAGATGTTAAATTATGTTCAGCTGCAGTTCCAGGAGTAGGAGGGAAGCAGAATGTGGTTGAACCTGTAAGTGCAGGGGTGAAAAAAGTGCAAAAGACACCCTTGAACACTTACCTGTCACTCTGCATGTAGATAAGTTTAAAAAGGGACAGGATAACAACTATAATTCTTCCAAAGTCCAGCATAAAGTTAAAGTTTCTCATCTAACTACTAAGGGACATGCGTTTGAGATACATAAATTAAACACATTTCATAAACCTAATACACTTCCTGCTAGTAATGTGACTAAAGTGATTAATTCGTTGCCTGCCAGCAATCTAACTGCAGTGATAGTCAATAAGACAATATTAGACAGTGCACATATCGCTGTAAATGTAACAAAGCAATCTGTACACAAAGCAGTAAATGTGAAAGTGGAAGGACTACAGACTTCTGAAAAAGAACTTCTGTTTCTAGCAGGGATAAAAAACAAAAGCAGGAAGTCACCAAGAAGCGCTGTTAGCTCAGTCACTGATCAGTGCCAGACCGGTCTGGCCGGCCCGTCTGGGTGGGCGTTACTCAGAGACCCCCACCAGGCCACCACAGTGCCACCATGCACCATTCCTACCTGCTCCTCACTCTTCACTCGTCGGGCAGCGGGCAGGCTCACTCAGTCACCACCTCACTTATGTGGCTCAGGCTGAGTGTTCAGATCATCTGGAGGATGGTGCAGCTGCAGTCGGACAAATTCAGACAGTGTGAGCCTCCAGGGTCATGTGGAGATGTGGACATCAGGCGGCCGCGGCAGCTTATCCCGCACAATTTTTCCCGCTCCCTCAGTCTCAGTCTGAGTGACGTGACATCACACAGTCAGCGCAGCAGTTGCAGCTGCGCAAGGCAAGTGAGCTCCTCCCTCGCCGCCTCCTCCAGTCCACTGTCCTCCGCTGCACTCACTGAGCCGCTTCACTATGACTCGAACTGAGTCTAACTGTAACACACTGACACCACTGACTCATAGTTGGGTTTAGTTGCGTTGCAGCATATATATCTCTTTGAATCTCTCATGTGCACAATCCTAGAACATAGCGCATCTTATTCCATAATAGTGTTATATCCTAATAGCGAGTTAAAAACCCCTAGTATTAATATATGCAAGTCAATCATTTAATATGTGGTAGTTAATAATAGTTTGCATACAAAGAGAGAAGCGCTCTACCAGGAACGAACAACAAAACGCCGGCCCTGTATATAACAATCACAACAAGGTTGGAATTTACTTATAATTTCCAGAGATGATAGTCAGGAAAACTACAAATAAATCAGGAGTAGGAATTATGCTAAACACTATTCATTGTTAAAGAAACAGATCAGGCAAGATCGCTACCAGCAATTTAGTGAAGCTCCTGTGTATCTTCGTTCCAATACAATTCCACGTTAAGGATATAATCTAATTTACTTATTTTAACATAATATGGTTTTTCAAATTTAAGAGTTTTTGTCACCAGCTGATTCCATTCAGAGAAAGATGAGCAGATTATTCCTCTTGTAATAATGAGGAATAAGATGTTTTGCCCAAATTAGCATTATGTTAAATAAGGTGATTTTGTATTTACATTTAATTTGAGGGGAATAATTGATCAAAAAGACCAATGGGGTAGAGTCGATAGAGCAGTTTAATATTGAATCCATGTGACAGGTGACATGGGACCAATAGGGCTGGAGCACCCTGCAATCCCACCAAATGTGACCAAATGTACCCTCCCCCCCCCCCACATTCTCTCAAACAGGTGATAGACAGATTTGAGGCACATTGGTGCCTCTATTCTAATCCCTGCTATTATATTTGGAAAGATAGAGCTCCTAACGGCCAATAAGGGCATAAGGGAAGATGGGATTGAAGATAAAGGGCTAGATTATGAGTGGCGTGCTAACTGTTGCGTGCAAGCAAAAAGAGGTTTATCACAGCTCTTTGCGCACATCGGAAATAGCAGACATATTACAAGTTAAAAGTAAATGCATTGGAGCCCTTTGCAGTCAACTAGCTGAAAACATCTAAAAGCATATTTATGCAATATTCATATTTAGAGAAGTATTTAACTATGTATTTAATGTAAATAGTTCACATTCTTTTGTTCTTCACAAAGGTTAATATGTTCTATTTATTTTTAAATAGGTATTCCTTTTTAGCTGTGTGATTTTCACATTGATGAGCACAATGTTCTCTGTGGCACACAAGAACTAGAGCTGCGCCACCGTTTCCATACCATACATCTATACACAGACAAAAGGATAAGCTAAGGTTGGCTGCGACTACTACCCCCAAGGGAAGTCATTTTTGTAACACTAATTATAACCTTTCCGTTTTTTGTCACATAACTGTGAAAAACTGTCAAAATGCACTGAGACGGGCTTCAGCGGCTTAGAAATTAGCATATAAGCATACCTAGGTTTAGCATTCAACAAAGAATACCAAGAGAACAAAGCAAACTTGATGATAAAATAATATTGGAAAGTTATTATATCCTAGACTGTCCCTTAAAAGCAATTATACCCTCAAGAAGGAAATAATTAAAGGAATTAATGTCCTATCACCGTATATAGGAGTTTATAATACTCCTTATAATTTACGCACACACTATTTTTTCTCTAGAAGGATATTAAAGGGTCAGTAAACCTTAAAAATAATGTTATATAATTCTGCACATAGTGCAGAATTATATAACATTATATTAACCAAACTTTGTAAATCATAATATTCCCTTTTTATTTTGTAAAAATACAGCTGTTTTGCAGACCCGCTCTCTGTACTCTGCTGAGCAGGTCTGTTGTTTTTACTGAGCGCATCGGGCCAGCTGTATAGTCACAGCCCGGCCCGACCGCGCCATTAGACACAGTGCAGCTCGCTCCTGCTCTGTCTGACAGCGGGAGCGAGCTGCACTGGTGTCTAATGGCGCGGTCGGGCCGGGCTGTGACTATACAGCTGGCCCGATGTGCTCAGTAAAAACAACAGACCTGCTCAGCAGAGTACAGAGAGCGGGTCTGCAAAACAGCGGTATTTTTACAAAATAAAAAGGGAATATTATGATTTACAAAGTTTGCTTAATATAATGTTATATAATTCTGCACTATGTGCAGAATTATATAACATTATTTTTAAGGTTTATTGTCCCTTTAATTATATATGCAATGTTTTCCTACACCAGAATTTTGCATTCTTTTATTAAAAAACAAAGCATCATTTGCATCATTGCATGTATAGATGTTACAAGTGGTATTACTGCTGACCAACAGGTTACAAGACTTGTGTGATTTCCCCATTCCCTCTAAGCCATGGGCTGAAGTTAATAAAAGTAAACATTTATTTAGCGAAAGTATACTATGAAACAGTGGCCTTACTTATAAAAGTAATTCTGGATAGTAATAATAATAATACAAATAAATGGGTACAGGCAACCAGGTAATGAATATACTGTATATATATATATATATATATATATATATATATATATATATATATATATATATATATATATATATAATTTTCATTACCTGGTTGACCCTGCCTAACAGTGCCTCTGTGCCTGTACCCATTTATATAATATATAAATATATATAATAGTATTTTCATTACCTGGTTGAGCCTGCCTAACAGTGCCTGTATCCATTTATTTTGTATACATAAAATTATATAATTTTTTTTATTACCTGGTTGATCCTGCCTGACAGTGCCTGTATCCTCCATTTATTTTATATATTAATAATATAATACTTTTTTTCATTACTTATCTTGTTGATCCTGCCTAACAGTGCCTGTACCGGGCACAATCGACTGAAAAAATTTACAACTCTGCATGCACAAGGGGGGAAGTGTGGAGGTGTAAGATGGTGCCGCAGCTCCGAACAGAACAGTGTCCCACCGAACTGGCTGGCTCAACAACAAATGGATAACCAACTAATCCATAATGGAAATCATTGACAACGATTTTCATTATCGATTTTATTGATTAGTTGTTGCAGCCCTAGTCGGCTGTGAGGCCCCAGTGAGTATGAGGCCTAAGGCGGTCGCCTATATTGCCTAATTAGAGAGCCGTCTCTGAGGGCAAATTAAAATTACCACCGACAAGCTTACTTTTTTGTAGTTATGTATGGACAAGAGTTATGTAATCAGCTCAGAAACAATTAAGTAAATCTGCAACATAAACATTTCACAATACAAGCTTAATAAACAGCTCTTTAGCAACAGTTAGTGCCCATAGGCAAAAAAGATTGAAGGCAACAACCCTAGTATATCTAAAACATATCTAGGCTTGCTTTATTTATTAATTACCGTGTCTAAGCCTGTTTACTAGCAGGAAGGAGATTGAGAAAGGCGACTCCGATATCCTAACGTACCAAATGGGTAAATGTCTAGATAGATAGAGTCACCACTCTCGACACCCACTACCCCTTCACACTAATCAAGGGTAAACTAAGCTCTAGCTATGTAAATATAATGATTTATAGAAATACTTTTGTATCCACTAACTGACTGGTTATTGAGTATAGCAAACTGTCTAGGGAATATGCAGTAGGAGTGTGTTAGGGAATATGCAGTAGGAGTGTGTTATATTACAAAAAATAACAGACTATAAATCATATAAAAAAGGTATTTAGAACTAACCAGTCTGATGACATCCAGCATGATCAGACTCTAGAATTCTGAAGGGCTGGGGTGCTTTCCACCCCATAGGTGATATCACCAGGGAGGAAAGCATGGCATAGTCTCAGAATGACAGCAAGTAAATATAAGTAAGAGATTAAGGTATTATCCTAAGTCTAAACAGGTAGTGTGTTGTAATGATCCCAAGGATGGCAGTCAAATAAATACAACAATCAAGGGATTCACAAACTGCCTCTAGGCAAGCAAACATGGGGAGCTTTAAGACATGATAGTTTTAACTTAAGTCCCAATATGTCACTCTCACATAACTGCTTGGTTTTTAGGTGTAGGAGAATGGGTTGAGAAGTCTTAACACTTCTGTTTCTCCTGGGGACTTGAGTCAAGTCCATTGTGCTCCCTTTTGTCTGGGAGACATAGGTGCAGATGGAGTAAGTAGAGGTTCCTCCAAGTCTTCATCATCAATATCTTTGTTTCCATTATGCGTCAATGACTTTTCCAAATTATTACAGTCCTTAAGTAAATCTTCTGTATACTTCTTTATACTGTATATGTCATATAGAAAGCCAAATAGTGAATTATATTTTTGTAGCCGTCGGAATCTCTCTTCAATAGATTGTATGGCCATGTCTAAAACAGCATAGTAAAAACCTGTTTTGAATTTCTGCTTTGGATCTTGTGGTGCTTCTTCTCGGGCCTCATATTCAAACTGCCGTTTCTTTCTCCTGTTTCGAACTTGAACTTCTGTCTCAAAGTTTGGTACTATCTTTATCTCATTTGCAATCTCAGTAGCATCTGTCAAAATTTGTTGAAAACCCTTATCACACCTGCAGGTTATGAGATAATTCTTGGTCACTTGCAATTGTCTTGTAGCTGAATTTAAATCAGTTTCCTTATTTTGTAGTAGCTTGCTTGTAAGATTGACTTCAAAAAGGATGTTGTACCATGTAACAAGGGATACCACAAACTTGAATTTCCTAACTGCATCAGAAAGGCCCTTGGCTTCAACTCGGGAAGTATTTCCAGATGGACCTGATAGGCTTGTATCCTCAAAAATCTCTATCAAAGCATCATATATATTACCAAGATGATATCTCAGTGGTTTCAAAGCATCAATCCGACTCTCCCATCTTGTTTCACTCAATGGCTTAACAGTTATGCCTAAGTCTGATATATGGCTAATTAGAACTTGCCAACGCTTAGTTGATATAGAGAAATAATTATAAATCTGTTGAACTAATCTGAAGAAAGTAGTTGCTTCCAGACAACACCTAGCAGCATCATTGACTACCAAGTTTAAAGAATATGCATTGCAGGGAACAAAAAACGCACGTAGGTTTAAGTCCAGTATTCTCTTTTGTGCTCCATTTTGTTTGCCTTTCATGTTACTCCCATTGTCATACCCTTGACCACGGAGATTTTCAATTGGCAATTGAATTTGCTTCAGTTGTTCAAGAAGAGTTTCTGCTATAAAGGCACCTGCAGTCTCCTGTAGTGGAATAAATCCTAAGAAATGTTCTCTTATAGTAATACTTTCAGACTCATTATCTCATGGTTTGCTTACATCAACAAAACATACAATCATTGTCATTTGCTCAATATGAGTAACATCAGGTGTGCAGTCCAGAATAATTGAATAGTATTTAGCTGAAATTGTACTTGTTATAATTTTCTGCTTTATAGCACTGGCTAGAAGCTGTATAAGCTCATTCTGGATATCTTTTCCCAGGTACTGAACCAATGTTTCTTGATCTTTAACCCTACTAAAATGTTCATTCATGATATGATCAAAAAGGGCTAGATATTCCACAAACTTTAAAAAATTTCCATTGCCGGCAATATACAACTTGTCATTTCTACCACGGAATGATACATTTTGCATGGTAAGAACTCTTACCAAAGCAATCAAGCATTGCAAGACTTGTTGCCAATATCGTTCTTCTTGCCTAATTTTCTGCTGGTTAATAGCATCAATTGTTTTTTCTTTAGATAAGCGCAATTCAAGTTCACGCCAGGCTTGATAGTTTTCCAAATGTTCAGTATTCCTCTCATGTGAAGAAATAATTGCTCCAATGTTCTTCCAGTCTTTTGAATCTGTTTCTTGTAGGGATGATGCAACATTTCTTTTTACTGAACAATTTACAGCAAAAACAAAAAAACACATCTTTTTTAGGTTGAATATATCAACCATTCGTGACACTTCTTCACCATTTGCCAGTCTCCTCTTGTAGTGTACAGGAGAAAATCGTCTGTTTTTTGAGTCTTTGGGAAAATCATGTGATATAACCTCCTGTGGTCCATGTTGAATTATAATCTGCCGTAGATCATCACTGCAAGAGTAGGGCCATTTAGCAGGGTCACTGTAATCCAAGTCAGGCACAATATTGTTTTCTTTTGATGACTTTGCAGTGCTACTAGCCTCACTTTTATTGACATCTTTTTCTTCTGCGTTTTTTCTAGAAACATTTCAAAATTGTGAAACTTCAGCATGACTTGTAGTTGGAGCACAACATTCAGCTTCCCCAGTGGCAGGTTCTACAGAGTACAGTCACATTCTTGTTCTTGATTTGCTTTCTGTGTATGAAGGTATCTAAAGAAGGACCCCTCTTGCTTTGCTTGCTCCTTAGCTTGTTCTGCCTTTCATTTGCGGTACTGGGCTCCAGAAGGTCGTTTTTTATCAGCCATAGCTAACTGAAGAAAATAAAAAAAACATCTGGTTCAGTAAAGATAGTTCAGCTCTATGGTCCATCTTCGAAAATATAAAACTACTTATATATGTGCATTACAATCAGAGACATAAGTAACTATGCCACAATCTCCCCCAACTACACCCACATGGTCACCCCTATTTTTGCCTTTAAGCTGGGAAGTTGACCCCATTGTTTAAGGTTTTATTAATTAACAAATAACCGTACGTTGGTAAAATTCACCTGAGAAACAAATGACCCCACACACCTCAGGCCCAGCAATTGATCCTCGGCAAAATTAAAGAATTATTTTTTTCATGACAACTTAGTAGTTACTGGTTAAAACTCAATTACAAGCTAGCAAGTCACCGTGTCAATATATATTTACATTTACAATTTACATTCAGCATCACATTTGCTTTGTTCCATTAGTGTTCTTTGTTGAAATCTAAACCTAGATAGGCTCATGTGCTAATTCTTAAGGCCTTGAAGGCCATGTCTTGTCTGAAAGCAGTTTTTCAGAGCTAGAGGGTGTTATTTCATGTGCCATATATAGATAACATTGTGCTCACGCCTGTGTGGAGTTACGCATGAGAGGGCACGGGCACGGGCACCGATTGACTAAAAAGCATGTCTGTTAAAAGAACTGAGATAAGGGGCAGTCTGCATAGGCTTAGATACAAGGTAATCACAGAGGTTAAAATTTATATTAATATACAATAACTGTGTTGATTATGAAAAACTGGGGAAGCGGTAATAAATGGATTATCTATCTTTTTAAAAAATAGCAATTCTGGAGTAGACTGTCCTTTTAACCATATACCAAACATGACAAGTATAATACTTGTTTAAGCGAAAAAAACATTTAAAAAAAAAAAAAAATCTCATGATCCAGATATAGCATGCAATTTTAAACAACTTTCAAATTTACTACTATAATCATTTTTTATATCTTTATTTGAAATAGCATGAATGTTATGTAAGCTTAGCAGCCTTAGCTGGTCCATTACCTGATCACATACACACATTGCGCCACATAGGGCAAAATTCCACAAAGTATATGTCAAGTAACACACACACAGCTATATAGGGCATAATATTAATTCCACAAAGTATATGTCACGTAACACACAGCTATAGGTAAAGTACACACTGACAGTGTAACACTGTGGAGACAAGGCACTAGGGAGATCCTGAACCATTAATCTTATTGGTAGAGCGTCCTGTGTCAGGACAGGGTGCTGAGGCTGATTGGGGTTACAGGCAGGGACGTGCACTCATAGGAGGCAGGGGAGCCAGTGCCTACCCTGCCATATGTGGCCAAAGCTTAATTAAATTTTAATTAAAACAAAAAAAAAGTACAAAAAAAAATATTTCCCCCCCATGTAATGCTATGGAGAGGCAGGTACAGGAACACTTCTCTCCATTGCAGTACATGGGTCAAAGGAAAAGCTGTGCTGCAGCGCCACCTGTGTTCTGTCAATATATTAGCAGCAAAAATTGGGACCAATAGGAGTCACCCCTCTTGATGCCTCCTAGCAAGTGAAGGATATATAGATTAATCAGAAGGAGGTTGCAGTGAGCAGGGTCATCTGACACAACTGGAAGCTGAGGTAACCTAAGAACAGATGACACCAAGCAGAAGAGTAAAGTAGTATTCTACATCTCTTGTGATTCACACATTGTGTTCAGATACAGCTCAATAGCAGGGGGGACAGTAAGTGAGCATAACCCAATACTGACAGGAAGTCAAAGGGTCAATTCAAATGTAAATCCATAATTTAAAACCCAGAGTTTGAAGTTAAGTGTACAGTGTCCACATTATTTAAATTAAAGTTTTTGACATTGAACATTGCTAAGCCTCCCTTTTTCATGGTTATTTGATTTAATTAGGTACAAACTCCATATATGTTATGTCTGTTCAGTCAGAGGATGCAGTATCTATTTTTATTTTTCTCTGTGTCTCCATTTATTTAAAGACTGCTCTTAACTTGTAATTCACAAATCAATTGAAAGCTGTTGCATTATGTTTTTAATATGTGCTGCTTTTATACAAGTTTATATTCATAAAAAGGAGATGAGTCATTTAAAAATATATGTAATTATTGCAGTTAAATGTTTTTAGAAATAATGCCACTGTAAAGTAACTAGTTAAACACATAGTCAAAGGGAGACATTTAAAATTATACTTTCATGATTGAGGTAGAGCATGCTATTTTAATAGACTTTTCTAGTTATTTATATTTTGAGAATTAGCATCAACTGTTACTGGCCCCATGTCAGCAAATCAAATTAGTTTTTGAAAGGATCATGAAAGTCATAATTACATTTCCATCATTCAGATAAAAATTGCACACAAAAAATAAATAAATAAACTTTCTATTTTACTTTTATTATTATGTACTTAATTCTTTTGGTATCATTTGGTGTCCTTTGTTGAAGAGCATACCTAAGTGGGATGTGCACGTGCGTTTCTTGAACACCATATTGCAGCAGCTGTGTTGGCAGTATTGATAACTTGTCCTTTGTGTAAAACTTGTTTGGTAAATTATTTCTATTTTTACAATACAGTAGTGAGTAGAGAAGAGATTGTGTATCATTCTAATTGCTTAGTAACTGGCACTGTGCCACAGAATTGTGTGAGTATGTATGTGAGCAGAGTGTGTGTGGGTGTCAGTGAGCAGAGTATGTGTGCTTTATTCTCCAGGTAATCAATTCATTTCCGATGAGCTGGTGCTTTAGTGCAGTGTTTCTCAACAATGGTCCTCAAGTACTCCCAACAGGCCAGGTTTTCATTATAGCTGAATCAGTGCACAGGTGAAGTAATCAGCTGATCAGTAACTCAGTGGTTACTAACTTGCTCTCATCCATCACCTGATTATGTCACCTGTGCACTGGTTCAGCTATCATTTAAACCTGCCCTGTTGGGGGTACTTGCGGCCCTCTGTACATGTATTTCTCCGGCGTATCATATCTAGTGCCTCACCAGCCTCTGACCTCACTGCACATCACTGGTTACAGGAAGGCCTGTGGCTGATGGTAGTTACAGGGGGGACTGTGGCTGATGTTAGTTACGGAGGGCCCTGTCACTGTGGCTGACGCTAGTTACAGGGGGGGTCAGGGGCCCTGGGACTGATGGTAGTTACAGGGGGGTCTGTAAACCCCCATCAGCCCCAGCCCCCCCCCTGTAACTACCATCAGCCCCAGACCCCCCTGTAGCCACCATCAGCCCCAGGCCCCCCCTGTAACAACCATCAGCCCCAGACCCCCCTGTAACTACCATCAGCCCCAGGCCCCCCCTGTAACCACCATCAGCCCAGGCCCCCAGCCCCAGGGGCCCCCTGGGCCCTGTCTGTAACCACCATCAGCCTCGCCCTCAGCACCCTCACCCTGTTGTAACCCCCCATAACCTATCCAAGATAAGGAGGGACTCCAATTAGATCATACATGACATGCTCCATGCACATACACAAAATTACTTATGACTGAAGGCAAATGGCAGATTGTGAAGATGCCAGTATCTGCAGCAGCCAGGGGCCCAGGAGTAGTGTTATAAGGGCAGACCCTCTTTCTTTTTATATAAAATATAATATTTTATATAAAAAAAGGGTCTGCCCTTATAACACTTCCCTGGGCCCTGCTGCAGATACTGGCATCTTCACAAATTATCTGCCATTTGCCAGGATAATGTGCTTACATGGGAATATTTTCCCATGTGAGCACATCATCCCTGTGCATTATTTAATTAAAGAAACTGCAACAGCAGATTGTGAAAATACTATTACATTACAAATTTACAATATGACCCTCACATGTAAAATATAAATTATACTAGTACTAAAGCCCGTGTACACGGGCCATTTTTTTCAGAACAGCGGTCCCACCCCTTGCTCTCTCCCCCCTTTCTTTTGCTCTCTCTTCACCCCTCTCTTTTGCTTTCTTTCCCCCCTCTCTTTTGCTTTCTCTCCCCCCTCTCCTTTGTTCTCTCTCTCCCCTCTTTTGCTCTCTCTCTCTCCCCTCTTTTGCTCTCTCTCTCCCCTCTTTGGCTCTCTCCATCCTTTCTTTTGCTCTCTCTCCCCCCCTCTTTGGCTCTCCCCCCCCTTTGGCTCTCCCCCCCTCTTTGGCTCCCCCCCCCTCTTTGGCTCTCCCCCCCCCTCTTTGGCTCTCTCCCCTCTTTTGCTCTCTCTCCTCTTTGGCTCTCTCTCTCCCCTCTTTGGCTCCCCCCCCCCTTTGGCTCTCTCTCCCCCCTCTTTGGCTCTCTCTCCCCCCTCTTTGGCTCTCTCTCCTCTTTGGCTCTCTCTCTCCCCCCCTCTTTGGCTCCCCCCCTCTTTGGCTCTCCCCCCCCTCTTTTGCTCTCCCCTCCCCTCTTTGGCTCTCTCCCCCCCTCTTTGGCGCTCTCCCCCCCTCTTTGGCTCTCTCCCCCCCTCTTTGGCTCTCCCCCCCCTCTTTGGCTCTGCCCCCCCCTCTTTGGCTCTCTCTCCCCCCTCTTTGTCTCTCTCTTTGGCTCTCTTTCCTCTTTGGCTCTCTCTCTCCCCCCTCTTTGGCTCTCCCCCCTTTAGCTCTCGCCCCCCCCTTTGGCTCTCCCCCCCCTCTTTGGCTCTCTCTCCCCCCTCTTTGGCTCTCTCTCCCCCCTTTTTGGCTCTTTTTCCTCTTTGGCTCTCTCTCTCCCCCCTCTTTGGCTCTCCCCCCCTTCTCTTTGGCTCTCCCCCCCCTTCTCTTTGGCTCTCTTCCCCCCTTCTCTTTGGCTCTCTCTCCCCCCCTTCTCTTTGGCTCTCTCCCCCCCCCCTTCTCTTTGGCTCTCTGCCCCCCCTTCTCTTTGGCTCTCTGCCCCCCCTTCTCTTTGGCTCTCTGCCCCCCCTTCTCTTTGGCTCTCTGCCCCCCCCCTTCTCTTTGGCTCTCTGCCCCCCCTTCTCTTTGGCTCTCTGCCCCCCCTTCTCTTTGGCTCTCTGCCCCCCCTTCTCTTTGGCTCTCTGCCCCCCCCCCCTTCTCTTTGGCTCTCTGCCCCCCCTTCTCTTTGGCTCTCTGCCCCCCCCTTCTCTTTGGCTCTCTGCCCCCCCCCCCCTTCTCTTTGGCTCTCTGCCCCCCCCCTTCTCTTTGGCTCTCTGCCCCCCCATTCTCTTTGGCTCTCTGCCCCCCCTTCTCTTTGGCTCTCTGCCCCCCCCCCTTCTCTTTGGCTCTCTGCCCCCCCCCCTTCTCTTTGGCTCTCTGCCCCCCCTTCACTTTGGCTCTCTGCCCCCCCCTTCTCTTTGGCTCTCTGCCCCCCCCGCCTTCTCTTTGGCTCTCTGCCCCCCCCCCGCCTTCTCTTTGGCTCTCGGCCCCCCCCCTTCTCTTTGGCTCTCTGCCCCCCCCCCCCCTTCTCTTTGGCTCTCTGCCCCCCCCCTTCTCTTTGGCTCTCTGCCCCCCCCCCTTCTCTTTGGCTCTCTGCCCCCCCCTTCTCTTTGGCTCTCTGCCCCCCCCTTCTCTTTGGCTCTCTGCCCCCCCCTTCTCTTTGGCTCTCTGCCCCCCCCTTCTCTTTGGCTCTCTGCCCCCCCCCTTCTCTTTGGCTCTCTGCCCCCCCTTCTCTTTGGCTCTCTGCCCCCCCTTCTCTTTGGCTCTCTGCTCCCCCCCTTCTCTTTGGCTCTCTGCCCCCCCTTCTCTTTGGCTCTCTGCCCCCCCCTTCTCTTTGGCTCTCTGCCCCCCCTTCTCTTTGGCTCTCTGCCCCCCCTTCTCTTTGGCTCTCTGCCCCCCCCTTCTCTTTGGCTCTCTGCCCCCCCTTCTCTTTGGCTCTCTGCCCCCCCTTCTCTTTGGCTCTCTGCCCCCCCCTTCTCTTTGGCTCTCTGCCCCCCCCTTCTCTTTGGCTCTCTGCCCCCCCCCCTTCTCTTTGGCTCTCTGCCCCCCCCCCCTTCTCTTTGGCTCTCTGCCCCCCCTTCTCTTTGGCTCTCTGCCCCCCCCCTCCTGCTCCCTCTCTGGCTCTGTCTTCGCGGGACCCCGCCCGGCCACGCCCCATCGCGGCAACACCCGCCTGACCACGCCCCTCGCGACGCCCGGCCACGCCCCTCGCGACGCTCCCATCGGCCACAAACAGCTGTGAGGTCTGGGGAGCGCGTTACCGCTTCTCACGCAGCAGACCTCACAGCTGTTGAGTAGCTCGCGCTCCCTATCTCACAGCTGCTTGTATGCTGTGTACCTCGCGCTCCCAATCTGTCAGCTGTCAGCTATGCCAAGTGTTTGTCTGTACTGCGCATGACGGCTTCAGACAAACACTTGTCTTTTATAATATAGGATTGTTTTAAGCTAAACAAACAATCATATTCATCATACATTGTTCTGGACTGGGCCTGCTGTAAAAGTTTCAACAACCCGGCCTTCTCAGCCACACAGCAAGGGCCACCTCCCAGGCTCCCCTAAAACCCCAAAGTCTCAGGCTCAGCACCCCCCTCCCCCCCCCTTCCCAGGCCCAGCCCGGGCCATAACCGTAATCAAACCAAGCAATAAATTATATCATAATCAGCCTGCCCATCTCTCTCTCAGACAGAGACAGACAGACAGTATATTAGTAGAGTAGTACATACATTACATAAATAATAACATTAATAAATTAATAATAATATATACATAATAATTAATAAATAATCTATTTTTGTGTAGCTTCTAAAAGATTCATCATGATGTGCAAAGCAGCAGATATTAGGCTATAGCGGACAGGACACAGAATAGTGGACAGGACACAGCACTGGACACTGGACAATCATCATCACACAGAGCTGAGATTATACTAACATAATACAACTTAGTCAAGTGCCGGTTCAGTTATGGTATGGGCCTGGTTGGCTCTGAGGCTGAGCTCCGCTCTGACTCGTCTCTGAGTCCACTCTCTCTCACCTCTGTCTAGTGTGGTCTAGACTCATCTACTGTCTCCAGTCTCCACTCTCCACGGTACTCTGTCTCCACCACGGTCCACTCCACACACGGTCTGTCACTCACTGATCGGCTCTGTGCTTGCTCTGCCACTGCTGCCAGGCTCAGCAGCCAGATCACTCCGCACTCTGTCTACAGTCTCTCCTGCTGCCGCGTGTGAGGTTGGTACAGTGAGCGGCAAAGCGGGTGGGGTGGTCACGTGATGGTGACTTTGAGGTGCTGATATCGCTGTGACTGCGCAATACGCGACAAGCAACAATACAGACGAGGTCGGAGTCTGAAGACTTAAATTAATAATAAATTTTAAAAAATCTGACACTGTAAATAAAAAAATACTGACAAGAGATTGTACAGGGTCGGGGTGGGTGAGGCGAGGGTCGGCTAATAATTTTTTTTTTTGCCGTAAGTAGGGTCAGAGTGACGGAGTCAGCTGCACCCTAGCTGGAATTGCGCCCTAGGCATGGAAGCGCCGGCCCTGCTTCCAAGCTGGACAAGGAGAGTGGTGAGGTACAAGTTAATTCTCTTTTATACTCTAAAGGGAAATATGTGGAGCCAGTGTTTAATGCCTTTACATTCCAAGAAGGGGAAGAATTTGACTTTGAAATTGTTATGAACAAACTCAGTGCTCACTTTGTGCCCAAAAGAATAGTCATAGGAATCGCAGATGCTGTGAGGTCTCAATGAAGCTACAGTTGGAGACTGAATTAACGTTAGATGAGGCTATTAGGATGGCCTGCCAGAGTGAAATGGTGAAAAAACAAAGTGCTGATCTAAGATCTGAGAGTATTGTGGATAAAGTGAATAAAATCAGGAAAACTGCAGGTGAAAGGCACAGTGTGAGCACAGCAGGCTTGCTGCACGTGGTGTAACCGTACCCATGATTAAAATGTCATATGTCGAGGGGGGCGGAGCTAGCCTAGAAGCAGAATGGCCGCATTTTACTACTGCTGCGGTAAAGGATAATATTTTACCTAGATTTCTTGGCCTATCTGCCATTTAAACATATCTCAAAGACGTATAACTGCTTCCAGAGGCTTTCACTGAACTGACTGGACCTCCTATATCCCCGCAGAGGTGACAAATATACGCTATCTCTAACTATACCTGGAATGGGGACTATGCCTCTACTGCAGCCGCTTTCCAACCCACGTGTGGACCCATAGGCCTTCCAGAGAACAAGTGCTGCCACGACATCTTTACAGATACTCAAGTCTATATATGCTGCAAGGAATCTGACACTACCTGATTAAAGATGGAACTCCAGCTAAGTTCCCTACTCCGAGCTCTAGCAGACCAGCTGGATTGCCAAACAGAGGAGCTTATTGGAGACATCAAGTCTGCGTTTTCCTATACTGCCCTCCTGACATCTACTAAGTTGCCCGGTAGTTCTCCAGAGGCGGCGATCACATGTGAGGAATGGGTCTACTCACCACAAAGCAGTGGATCACACTGTGAGAAGATTGAGCACATGGTGACAACCCTCCACTTAGGTCAAACGCAAGCCTCTCTTGCTTGCAGCGGCAAGGCGGAGATCACAGTGGGACATCAGATGGATTACTCAGCGAAGGCAGATATTCTTACCCTAAGCTCTCGCTCTCTATATGAGAGGCACTTGACAAAGGTGAATGGACATAGCCCCAGATCTAGCTATTATTTGACCCATCTGGGTGCCTGCAAAAATTTGAGAAAGCAGACATCATTGAAGGAGGCAGGTGCATATGGGAGCATGATACCGCTAAGCAATGTACATATTTTTCCTGTTTTGAAACGGAGAGGCTACAGAATGGATATCTTTGAGACAGCGCAACTGAGATTGCGGCAAAGAACTGTAATGCCGATCTACACGGAAGCCCTTTTGACCCGGGTAGTTAGTTTTGCCTCGGCTCCCTCTGTTTGCTCGCAGGGAGCGTACAGGAGACACTAACGTAGTGTTACCAGCTGGTCCCTCATATGTTAGACTGGACTTAATTATGGCATTATGGTGTCCAGGATAGATCGTAATAAGTCTGCATTATGTTGGTTATATACAGTTTTATGCTACAGGCTATATTACATATTATTATTTATTGCGTGACTATATATACTGTCCCTGAAGGGTTTCTATGGTACATGCAGTCAGTTTATTAAGAGAAGTGAGATCAGCTATGTAAACTACTGTTTTACAGTTATGTGACAAACACCAATGCACCCTCTTTCATGTAGAGCTATGTTGCAGCAGTAGCCTTGGTAGACACAGCAGCAATTATTCCAACACCTTATAGCTGATATCAGTTAATAACTCCTGTGCAGTTAAATCTGGGGAATACCCTTGTCAGGACAGATTGCTCCCTTTCACTTACTTTATATAGTTAAGATACATTTTATAGCTCTGTCTAAGTTATGTTTAAAGATAGATATCTTTTCCCCTCACAGCATAGGCTATTTATTCCTATCCTCACATATATTTGATTTAGCGAAGCACAACAGAGCTATATCACCTTATGTTAGCTACAGTTTATTGTACTGGGCCAGTTTCTATATGATTGTACATTTTCACCTCTTCATAAATGGAATCACCCAAGCTTTATGGATAATTAATATTATGCTAACTATATCTGAGACTTGCTAGTGATCCCAACATATACTAATATGCAATATTTGGGTTTTTGTGTATATTGTATGTTTACTGCTTCTCAGTCTATATACTAGCATCACAGTGGAACGTGGTACAGGGTTAGTTCTGGCTCACAACTATCCCTCAAATAGTTTGTGTTGGAGTCTTTAAGTAACTAGTGTGATAATATCATTATATGACTTGCAAATCCCCCCTCACACTGAACTGCCTCTTGCATTTTTATACAGGGGAGTGTTCTACTAGTCCTATACGTGTTGGGACGATTGAATATTTATAAATAGTATAACGCCACCCTGAGTCATTTGTACTTCACAATCCTGGGTACCTCTAAACTAGTTCATTAGTCTGATGGTGGATACCTTTCCTCCTATGGGGAATGTGTACCTTTTCCATACCATAATCCTCTCCAACTCTTTGCACATTACCATAAATATGGGTCTTAAGAGCAGTGGGCGTTAGCTTGATCTCATATCTGTACATGTAGTAAGGATGCCTTTGCTGCCTGATATCTACTTTAGCAAATATGCGCCATTCTATGAGACATTGCTCTTGATGTTATATGTTCTCTTGTCTCCATAAAATACTCATACAGATGGTACAACTATGTCATATACTAGCATGTATAGTAATGTTATCTATATTGCCTAATACTCTTATTTAGAGAAGTACTGTTTATATTAACCTCAGGGAAGATAGCTCTGATCTGTTTGTGTTTACCTGAGCTGTTTTGTTATACATATAGCCTTTTAGCACTATACCTCCTGCAAGTTACCAGATTTGTTTTTATGGAAACAGATTTTACCTAAGTTTTATGTGTTTCTTTTGCCCCCCGCCCATGCCCCAATGGGCTTACATTGCAAACATTGGCAAGTACATCCTATGACACCTTTACCCCCATATACTTTTATTTACTATAATATCCTCAGGTTTTTGATGTATAGGGACATTAGGTCCTATAATATTTCTCTGCCAACTGTATCTCCCCTCACCCTTTCCCGCCATACATTTGTGGGCGGGTCATAGCCACCATCCCTTAACCGTCTGCGTCCAGTGGTGACAACATCCCTGAGGGGAGATGCTGCATAAATGCTCTATAGATCATTTCATCCTCACTGGATCGGAGCTGCCCCTGCTTTTTCTTGATATTCACTACAAATTATACTTAACTCTCATATAGTTTAGCTCTGCACGCCACGCATTATGTCATGATAACTAATTGATCTAGTCAATTAACATCTCTATGGTCTTCCACCCCCCCATTGCAGTTGACCATTGCTATTTTCATTGTGTTCTTATTATTCTCACCATATAACTTCTTATTATTTTCATCATACAGCTTAAGTACTTAATAATATTCCTGCATTGCAACATTATTTATATAGCGGTGCTTACCCGCTGATATTTCCCAATTCCCCCCTTGCTTTATATTTTGCTCTTGGTGTCAAGACCCTTTAATAACGAGAGACATTCAATTTAATGACAAACTAGTTATTTAAGTTTTCAAGAAGGTCAAAATAAATTGGGTCTGCTTAGTAGCTACAATGCTCTTTTAGAGCGTCTTTTACCACAATGGCCTGGAATAATAGCTACTCCCATTAGGATATAAAAAATATAAAAGGAGGTTTTCAAATATATTTCGACATTTCTTATATGTTTCCTTTCTTTTTGTGTCATATTGTTGTTGAGACAATCATTGAACTGTTCTATAAAATGTATATGTCATATTTATGATGTCATTATAAAAAATCCTCAATAAAAAATTATTTAAAAAAAAAAAAAAAAATGTCATATGCCCTGCTAAAGATAAAAAATGTAGAACGTGTAACCGAATGGGCCATTTTGAAGTGGTGTGTAAAACTGAATACATTAAGGAGATGCAGGTGGATAGTGACCAGGAGGGTCAAGAAGTGTCCTGTTGTTGAACGGTCTGATTCAGATTGGCGGGTTACCCTTACTGTAATGGGAGCCAAGGTTGCCTTCAAGATTGACACGGGAGCAGACATCACTGTAATGTCCTTTGCAGCATTCATAAAACTGCTTCGACAGCCTCAGCTGGCGAAAGTTACAATGAAAGTTCATAATCCGGGTAGCCGCATCATTTGTGCGGGGAGCTTTTATTACCCCTAGAAACTAGCCCTATGTTCACGCACTATCGAGTGAATACACATTCTGGTCCCGCCCACTCTCCTCGATAACTATCGTCACTGAATGGAACATAGACAAACTACATTATCGATTGGTTCTTAGACATACTCCCCCCAATGTACCACGTATCATTGGAGGAGGGCTGGTCTCTACACATTGGAGCATGGATACTCTCCCCCTAATGCACGAAGTAGCATTGGAGGAAGTTTTTGTTTGTGATCATGACGTCTGCAAACACAGTGGAGCTAGTCTTACACTTCACTTGGCGTCTCTTACAAACAATGTTCAAATATCTAGATCGTTTAATATGATCTCTAACTATGACCATTAGGAACCACTTGATACAGTTCAAGCCCTCCTAATATGTATTATCAGATTGCCAAATAATAAGGTTCCGCTACAAAGAACCGTAGCCTAAAAGGGAAAAGGAAAAAGATTTTGATTTGAACACAATGGCGCTTACAAGAGCTGCGAGTAGGGTGAGAGAGGTTGATAAAAACACACAGCTCACAATATCAGATAGTACACTAGGTACTATATAGGTTTTCCCAATAAGTTATTAACTTTGTATAATTTGTAGAAATACATATGGATGTGAATATATGTTTATTATTAACAACATACTATGGGTGTAGCACGCTCTAATATATTGTCTGATTTTTTGGTGACAATTGTCATTACACTTGATGAAAGTTGCCTGTTTATATTGCGATTTGTATACATTGTGATTTTGTTTATTTGATAAAAATTGTAAAAGCCTGCGTTTATGTGTGGCTGCCATGCCAACGAAGTACTTGTTAATTATCTGTATGTTGGATTTCACCTGTTTTGTTCCATGTTCATTGCTGTTACCATACCAACTAATTAATTGTGAATACACATAGGTGTGAGTCTTAATTGTTTGCCCTATCAGAAAACGTTTTGGATTTGGACTTTTGTTATATAGCAAGTGTATTCTATACTGTGTATTATAGCCTGATGAAACAGCCCTTAGGAGGCTGAAAAACGCGTCGCTTTTAATAAAGTTTTTTTAATTTTTTTAACTCTATACACTTGCTGTTGTGGAGTATAATTATATATACACTTTGCTGGGAATACTGCACCATTTTTTGCTGATTGCTGTGGTTTGCCTACTGCTAACAGTCTACTGGGCGGATGTGAGGTCCCAGTACGCTGGTATTGCACTTGGAGGTGCATTGTATCCTGTAAGTATAATCTTATGGTTACATTTTGCTCCTGTGTAAACGTTACTGGGCCATGTTGGTTTGCCTCTCTTGTCTACTCAGGCACCTGACTACAGGCCTTCCTAAGGAATTCTGATTGGATCTCTGCTGAGGGTTACCAGTGAGCTGGACCACTGCGATGTTCCAGTCTGCCCTACTAGCACCGCTGGGTGCTTTTTGTTTGTGAGTATATATATCTACCTGTATCTACATACATATGCTCTGGTGGTACTAGGCCATGGTTTCGCCTCTGTTTTTCTCTCTTTACAGATTCTGATTACCATGCTGACCCTTTTTTGGGATTTTTGTTCTATTGGTTCTTATGGACTTTTATATTATGCTTTTATTTCTTTTGTTTTAATTCTGTGTTGTTTTTTTCTTTCTAATATATGGATAGTTTTATTTATTTTTTAATATACCAATTGTTTCATTTTGTTATCTGATCCTGTCCATATTAAGAGACGCCCCCTAAGGGTGTGGTGTGCGTGTGTGTACACCACTCTCTATATTTTTTAGCTTGTGGTTTGGGCCTTGTCGCAAGAGTGAATGAGATTTAGGAAGACATGTTTGGTGAATTGGGCCTACTGAATTGCAACCCGGTCCGAATATCACTTAAAGTGATGCAGTCCCATACAGCATTACCACTCCTCATAGAATTCTGTTTCCGCTCATGCCTCAAGTGGAGAAGGAACTTCTGCGTATGAAGAATATGGGAGTTATTAAAGCAACTGACTGGTGTACCTCTATTGTGTCTGTTGCAAAGAAAAACGGAAAGGTACGCATCTGCGTAGATTTGAAAAGGCTGAATGAGGCGGTGAAGAGAAAAGATATGTGCTGCCGACACTTGAAGACATAGCTCCGAAACTGGCTGGGGTGAAGTTCTTCTATACACTGGATGCTTCCAGAGGCTTCTGGCAGATACCTTTAGATCCACAGTGCCGCAAACTGACTACCTTCATTACACCGGTAGGTCGGTTTTGGTTCTGCAGACTCCCCTTTGGGATATCCTCTGTTCCTGAAATCTTTCAAAGAGATATGAGTTCCTTCCTAAGAGACCACAAGGGCACGGCAGTCGTCATGGACGAAATTTTAGTGTATGGGTCTACATTGGAAGAACATGATCAGCGATTGAGCTGTGTGCTGCAGACCATTAGAGAGTCCGGGCTGATATTAAATAAAGAGAAATGCCAATTTAGAAAATCTGAGTTATGTTACTTTGGGCATATCATCAATGGAGATGGCATCAAGCAGGACCCTGATAAAATCCTTGCTATTGAACAGACAAAAAGTCCTTCTGATGGACACGAGCTGAGACAAATATTGGACCTTGTGAATTATGTGGGCAGGTTGCTTCCAGATTTATCCACAGTACTACACATTATCACAGATTTGTTGAAGAAAGATGTTGCCTGGGACTGGGGTCCTCCACAGGAAGAGGCTTTTGTTCAGGTCAAGTCCTTGCTGAGGTCTGCCCCAGTGTTGGGGTTCTAAGACCCTTCTAAAAAGACTGTGGTAAGTGCTGATGTGAGCAGTTATGGGTTAGGGGCCGCCCTCCTGCAGCTGAATGAGAACAAACTACAGCCCATCGCCTACTGTTCCCGTACACTGATGGCTGCTAAGTCGAAATATGCCCAAATCCAGAAAGAGTGCCTGGCTGCAGTTTGGGCCTGTGAGTGCTTCCAGCGTTACTTAGTGGGTTTAGAGAAATTTTGTCTAGAGACTGACCATAAACCGCTAGTCCCTCTAATCAACTCTTATGATATTGACAAAACACCCCTAAGATGTCAGAGACTTCTGATGAGGCTGCTCAGGTTCAACGTTCAGGCAGAGCATGTGCCGGGGAGACAACTGGTAGTGGCCGATACACTTTCCAGGCCTCTGCTGGCTGCTGCTGAAGAATCTTCAACGGAATCAGATGTGAAGGTGTATGTGGATTCAGTTCTGGCATCCAAATCCATTTAGTCAGGAAAGCTAGAGCAAATAAGAAAGGAGACACAGACCTTTAAGAAGTTATTAACTACATAAAAGAACATAAAAGAAGGTTGGCCCGAGAGCCGGGCAGCCTGGATGTCTTTAAGTTCTTAGCAGTCAGAGAAGTCGCAGCTCACGGAGCTGGATGGGTTAGTGCTGTTCCAAGACCGCATTGTCATTCCTGTTAGCATGCAGCAGGAGATGTTTAGCAGGATTCATAATGACAACTTGGGCATTACAAATTGCAGAGAAAAGGCAGCTACGGCAGTATGGTGGCCTGGGATCAGTTCTGACATTGCAAGCCGCGTGTCAAAATGTGCCTTTTGTTGGGAATGCCGGTCTACTCAGAGAAGGGAGCCCTTAATATCTAAACCCTTTTACCCTGTTTCACCGAGGTTAAATTTATAACACGTTCGTTTTTAACGGCAAATATTAATAAAGAAGTTTTTATTTAACACCCGCTGCTTGTCTGGTGCTCCTCAAATTTTGTTTGTTTCCCTTAATATCTACCCCGCTGCCTGCATGCTCATGGCAGAAAATAGCTACAGATTTGTGCGAACTGCATGGAAAAAAAGTACCTAGTCGTGATTGACTACTATTCCAGGTATTTGGAGATTGTACCCTTTAATGAGATCACCAGTCAATCCGTTAGCGGAATGCAGTTTGCTTCCATGGAATTCATTTCTTTCAGCAGTGAATATGATTTTGTCCATTCTATGTCTAGTCCACATTACCCGCAGGCCAATGGAATGGCTGAAAGGGCAGTTTAAATAACATAGTTACCTTAGCTCTGAAGTTAAAGGGAAACCCCCAACAATATGTGAGTTAAGAAGCGAAGATTTCTATGTATTTGCAGGGTTCTCTGACACAGATCTGGGAATATTTGTATTGTATGATCTTTGATCTAAAATTGTATTCTTCTTTCTGGCTGGTTGAAGAAAGTTCAGTTTATCATTAAAATGAAGTGACTTGATGATGACATCACTAAGAGGGGTCCATGGAGTTGGTTTTGGCCTCAATGTGCTATGGGCTCTTTCCATCATCTTGGTAGAAGTATTAGTATAACCTGTTAAGACTGCAAATAGTTGGAGTAAATATCAGTCTAAGGTGTTTGGCAGTACAGTATCTCCCTGACCCACACATTGTTCTTCCTTTTTCTGTTTTCAATATCTTCAAAAGGATTTTGTAATAAACTCTTAGTTTCTCTTTTGTTGCATAACTGAGCCTAAAGAGCATCCTTTGTAGTTATTTTTTTATTATCCTGTTCCAATCTATTACGAATCTCGAGAACATCTCTTTTAACAGTAAATATATCTTCTTTTATACATTGTTTCATTAAATTAATCTCAGGAAGAAGAGTTTTAATATCTTCTCTAAAATAAACAAATTGTAAATCCGCTCTTTTCAGGGGATGGGAGTCTTCATTAGAGATATTGGTTGAAGTAGATCCTCCCTGTATTTACAGGGATGGAGAGTCATTGTCCAGAAGGGGTCGGGTAGGATTATTTACATAGCTTTAAAATTATAGTCCATTTTGGATGCCTGTGATAGTGGACGTTTATTTATGTTTTCCAGATTAAATAATCTTTTGGAGGCCATGATAATAGAAGATCACAGGAAGGCCACATGCAGTATTTATAGCAATCTTTCAGACAAAATGGGCTCTGGAAGAATAAGAAGCATACTTTGCAGATGCAAACATCAACTTCTAAGCACCAATAGGCAGGGCCGGATTTCCGATTAGGCACAGTAGGCATGTGCCTACAGGCGGCTTGCAGTGAGGGGCGCCTGCCTGTCAGTAATAACATTTTTATTTTTTTTGTGAGGGCATTAATTTTAGTAAGAATTGTGCTGCCAGGTGCTTACAGAGTAGAGTGTTTCATTGGGAATATGTTACAGCAGTTGAGGTAGCCATGAAGGAGAGAGGGGCAAAGATTAAAACTAAACCCCTCCCATTTTTGCCAGGCATGTTTAGTTTCACTTTTATTTTTTGTACTTCTGTTACCTCACACCGCCAAGCTCCATGCTGATGTGTAGAAGACACTTTTTGTTGAGGAATGAAAGCTTCAGAACAACAGGTTAGGACTGTACAAGGCTTCTAATGATGCCTAGAATGACAACATAACAAGCAGAGCACTTTAACCCCTTGGCTACCAGAGAGGGTTGCACTGTAGTCACTTGTTATGTGCTGTAGGGCATTTTGATAGCCAGGGGGTTAAATTCTGCTTCAGGATGAATGCTTTTGTTCTATAAAGGCCTTGGAGGTGTGGAGGTTATGTGGGACTAGCTGCTCTGCTCTTTATTACAAGTTGCCAATTGTGATTTACAGCCTTTAGGATATATATATATATATATATATATATATATATATATATACACATACACACACACATCACATTAAAAATTGTTAATCTGTTCTTTTATCAAGTGTGGTATTTTTGTATTGTGGTAAATTGAATTTCTAATTTCTAATTTTAAACACATTTGTTGACCCCTGGATTACATATAATCCACAACATTCCATGTTTTCCTTTGAGAGCAATATCATATTATATTTATATTTCAGAACAAAATAAATGTAACATTTGTGTGTATTTGTACCAAAAATATCAGAGTTCACAAGGTTTTTTTCATGTAGTGGAAAAAATACCTACATTTTATATTTTCTTCCACTGGCTGCACAGGTTGTTGATGAGCTTGCATGCTGCTAGTTTTAATATTGCTATTGTTTACACAAAACTGTGTTTATTTTTGCTGTCTCAGAACTGGCATTGACTATGTGTTTAACTCTTTTGCAAGAGGCTAACACACTTCTGTGCAAGCACTAGTGCAATAATAAAATGCCCTAGCAAACTGCCACATTTTATGTCCCTTTAAATAGGGTTTTCTTTTGAATATTTTGCATTAAAAGTTTAACATGATTTGTTTTTGTTATACATAATAGAAATTGTATGGCCATTTGAGTCAAGTGAATATTGGTTTTTTTTATGTGTAGCTTCCATTACAACAAATATTGCAATTGGTGTGTGTATTTGTGTATCTCCATAAAAGGGAAAATGTAATTTTACATCTAATATTTATTTTTAGTTGTCCTAAATAATAATAAAAAAAGTCCTCATTTTTTTTCCACTTTTTTTTTTGGGGGGGGGGGGGTGCTTCAGGTTTTTGTGCCTACAGGCACCTGAGATGTAAATCCGGCCCTGCCAATAGGCCTCTAGAAAAATGCAGAGTAGAAGGGCAGCTTTGCAGTGAGGACCTTGAATTTTCGTTCCCTGAAGAGAGGCAGTAAATACTATTTGTAAGGTCTTTAGTCAGAGCATAATAGTTCAACTTAGGTTAAGATGACCAGATTTGAAGATAATATCTATGCTGATTCTAGTCTTGATGTCCAACTGACTGTGTTACGCATAGATTGTGGAAAGTAAGATCTTTGAGTTGAAAGCAAAATAAGAGCTGAGCCCCAGTAATGTAGTGTGAGGTCTTGTCAAGGGTAGGTATGAAGTTGCATACCTTATTAAAGAGAGTAACTTGGCAGCATTGGGCTCAAGTATCTACACTTTTGGGCTGTCTGGAGCAGTTAGCCTGTAGTGAAGTCCATAGAAGATAAATGTTCCCCACCATAGGCTATTGGAGCATGAGGCCTGACATTGCAAAGATAAGCTCTGATCATTGCATATGTCCATTGTGTGCAGGGGTACGTTCACATGGCCATTGTCCCTTTATTTGGATTGAGTGTCATTGTTTAGGAAGGTGCAGCTCTGCTGGTGCACACTCTCACTGCTGTGGCTGCCCTACAAGGCTGGAGATGGAGCTTGAGCTTCCTGTTATTCTGTGGTTGACATCTTTGGAGAGCAAATAATAGTTGGCAAGGATAGATGCGCTGGTGTATCAGAGCTGGTAAGGATCTAAGCAGGCCACGTGATGTTCCACCTGCAGATACCATGTAATACTAGCTGATATTGGGGCTGTAACAGTGGTTTTGCTGACACAAAAGGACAGGTCCAGAGGGAGCTTTAGCTGTTAGCAGCCATCGTCACCCCCAGTTGGTTCAGTCCCCCTAAAAGAAGCTTGTATTTGCATTAGATACTTCTCTTTCTCCTGTGGACTCTTTATAATTATAAATGCCACTGAATGCTTCCGATTCTCCAGCTTATTATCCAATAATAGTATAATAACATTTTTAAAATTATTAAGAAACCTTCGTACCTTTTAACCAAATCTAATCCACAAATAGTATAATTTAAATCTTATCCCATACCTTCCACTTACAAAGATAAAAGCTTACGTGATAAAAAAAAGTTGGAGCAGATGTGTGTATTGTGAAAAAGTCTTTAGCTACTTATTTAACAATGGAAAATAAAGGATCATACCCATGCCTGAAATGCTCTAATTGTTGTCCACATTCCATAACTAGGAATAGGGGCTAATAGGTTAATGTTATTAAAGTAAAAAGAAATATGGTGGAGTAAAAAATTAAGGGTCCTCTATCTGAAAGGTCTGAGTATGAATTGTAGTACAGTGCTAAAAAACCACAGACTAATATTAAAAAAAAAATACCAATTTCTTTGGAGTTAAAAAATATAATGTAATTTATTACAGAATCTGCCTCTCACATTATTTCTTTCATGTAATTGGCAAGAGTCCATGAGCTAGTGACGTATGGGATAAACAATCCTACCAGAAGGGGCAAAGTTTCCCAAACCTCAAAATGCCTATAAATATACCCCTCACTACACCCACAATTCAGTTTTACAAACTTTGCCTCCTATGGAGGTGGTGAAGTAAGTTTGTGCTTGATTTTCTTCGTTGATGTGCGCTTCTTAGCATTTTGAAGCCTTATTCCTCTCAGAGTACAGTGTTTGTCAGAGGGATGTGAAGGGAGTATCACCTATTGATTCTATGGTTTTCCTCACGGGAAAGCTTTTCAAAGGTTCTCTGTTATCGGTCGTAGAGATTCATCTCCTACCTCCCTTTTCAGATCGACGATATATACTCTCATATTCCATTACCTCTACTGATACTGTTTCAGTACTGGTTTGGCTATCTGCTATATGTGGATGGGTGTCTTTCGGTAAGTATGTTTTCATTACTTAAGACACTCCCAGCTATGGTTTGGCACTTTATGTATTAATATAAAGTTTTAAATATATGTATTGTACTTATATTTGCCATGAGTCAGGTTTATGTATATTTCCTTTTGCAGACTATCAGTTTCAAAATTGGGAAAATATTAATGAAGTTATTTTTTCTTACCTGGGAAATAGTCTTTTTCTTTAAATTCACTGCTTTTTCATTAAATTTTGCAGGCAAAATTAGACTCGCGAGCTCACAAAATGCTGATGTTTATTGCGTAATTTTTGGCGCGAGAATTTTTTTAACGCAAAGGTATGTTCGGTGTTGCAAATTCATAATTTCCAGCGTCTTAGTTGAAGCCAGTTTTCCTTGCACAAGGTTGTGTCTGCCATGATGCGAGTTGCATCATTTCCGGATGTTGTTAGCGCCAAAAATTTTCATTTTGCATTGTACGTCAAACTTGCCGCCAAATAATTTAATTATTTAAATCCCACTTCCTATATGCCTCTTGCCTTTTTTTATGCTCAGAGGGCTATGCTGTTTTCATTTTTTTTCCCATTCCTGACACTGCCATAAAAGGAAATTGATAATTTTGCTTTATATGTTGTTTTTTTCTCTTACATTTGCAAGATGTCTCAATCTGATCCTGTCTCAGAAACAACTGATTTAATCCTGCTGCCTGATAACAGTTCTTCCAAAGCTAAGTGTATCTGTTGTAAATTAGTGGAGATTATATATCCAGCTGTAGTAAGTAACAGTTGTCATGATAAACTTTTACATGCAGAGAATGTATCCATCAGTGCTAGTACAATGCCTGTTGTCCCTTCAACATCTAATGTTGACTCCAACAAAAAAAGACTAAGCAGTTAATTAGGAAGGTTAAAGCTGATGCAGAAGAGAAGATAGCACAGTCAGTAAAACATGGGGACAAAACATTCTTTAGATATATCAGTGAAAGAAGAAAAAATAAGGTAGGAATAGTAAAATTGAAATCAGTTGATGGTAGAATAATAGAAGGAGATAAGCAGATTGCAGACTGTCTCAATGATTACTTCTGTTCTGTTTTCACTAAAGATTGTGAAGATACAATGTCTACATTAAGGGATGCTATGCAAAATAGAAACAAGCT
Organism: Bombina bombina; assembly: GCF_027579735.1. Taxonomy (NCBI): domain Eukaryota; kingdom Metazoa; phylum Chordata; class Amphibia; order Anura; family Bombinatoridae; genus Bombina; species Bombina bombina. The sequence goes on from NC_069501.1 coordinate 1,019,305,942, forward strand.
TAACAGTAATCTTTTTACAGAGGATGAGGTTTTGTTAGCATTATCAAAAATAAATGTTACAAAGGCAGTGGGTCCTGATAATATTCATCCAAGGGTTTTAAAAGAACTTCGTTCAGTGCTAACTGTCCCATTAACTGATCTGTTTAATCAGTCACTATTAACAGGAGCTGTCCCAGATGATTGGAGAATAGCAAATGTAATACCTCTTCATAAAAAGGGCAGTAGAGAAGAATCTGGCAACTACAGGCCAGTTAGTTTAACTTCAGTAGTAGGGAAATTAATGGAAAGCCTCTTAAAGGAAAGAATTATGACTTACATAAAGACAAACAATTTAGAGGACCAAAATCAGCATGGTTTTACTTCAGGGAGATCATGTCAGACTAATCTAATTGACTTCTTTGATTATGTAACAAAAGTATTAGACAAGGGAGGAGCAGTTGATGTAGCATATCTAGATTTCAGCAAAGCATTTGACACCGTCCCACACAATAAACTTATTCACAAACTATATCTCCTTGGTCTAGATTCAAAAATTGTGAACTGGGTGGAATGCTGGCTTAAGGACAGAAAACAAAGTGTCTTAGTAAATGGAGTTCATTCAGCAGAGGGGGCTGTTACTAGTGGTGTTCCTCAGGGGTCAGTTCTGGGGCCTGTTTTGTTTAACATATTTATCTGCGATATCAGCAAAGGGCTACAGGGGAAAGTATGTCTCTTTGCAGATGATACAAAAATTTGCAACAGAGTGGATGTTCCAGGGGGGGTAGACAAAATGAGAAGTGATATACAACAATTGGAGGATTGGACAAACGACTGGGATCTAAAGTTTAACACAGCAAAGTGTAAAATAATGCATTTAGGGAAGAAAAATCCAAATGTTAATTACAGACTCAATGACACTTTACTGACTGTTACAGACGAGGAACAGGACTTGGGAATTATTATTTCAGATGATTTAAAACTTAGTAAACAATGTAGTAAGGCAGCGAGTAAGGCTAGCAGAATGCTTGGATGTATTGGTAGAGGTATTTGCAGCAGAAATAGTAAGGTTCTTATGCCACTTTATAGATCATTAGTTAGGCCTCATCTTGAGTATTGTGTGCAGTTCTGGAGGCCATATCTTCAGAAGGATATTAACAAACTTGAATCTGTGCAAAGGAGGGCTACCAAAATGGTACATGGTCTAAAAAATAAAACTTACCAGGATAGGCTCAATGACCTAAATATGTATAGCTTAGAGGAGAGAAGGGAAAGAGGTGATATGATAGCAACTTTCAAGTACATTAAAGGGTTTAGTAAAACTGAGGCTGTGGGTATTTTACATAAAATGGAAAATTCAAGAACAAGGGGTCATGAGCTCAAGCTAAAGGGTAGTAGATTCAGGAGTAATTTGAGGAAGCACTTCTTTACAGAAAGAGTGATTGATTTATGGAATAAACTTCCTCAAGAGGTAGTAGCAACAAACACTGTGGGGGACTTTAAAAATGCATGGGACAAGCATAGGGCTATCCTACGAACTAGATAAGTTTATACTGTTAGGTAAGGTGGGGCAGACTTGCTGGGCCTATGGCTCTTATCTGCCGTCAATATCTATGTTTCTATGTTTCTATGATATACACGTGAATATAAAAGATTTTATTGCTGATGTGATTCAGAAGGCTTTGTCTGCTATTCCGCCTTCTAATAAACGTAAAAGGTCTTTTAAAACTTCTCATAAAGTTGATGAAATTTCAAATGACCGACAACATACTGAATTATTCTCCTCTGATGAGGATCTATCTGATTCAGAAGATCCTACCTCAGATATTGACACTGACAAATCTACTTATCTCTTTAAGATTGAGAATATTCGTTCCTTGTTAAAAGAGGTGTTGATTACTTTGGATATGGAGGAATCTAGTCCTCTGGATACTAAAACTAGTAAACGTTTAAATTATGTTTATAAACCTCCTGTGCTTACTCCAGAGGTTTTTCCAGTTCCTGATGCGATTTCTGATATGATTTCAAAGGAATGGGATAGGCCTGGTACTTCATTTATTCCTTCTTCTAGTTTTAAAAAGTTGTATCCTTTGCCAGCAGCTAGATTGGAGTTTTGGGGAAAAATCCCAAAAGTTGATGGGGCTATCTCTACTCTTGCCAAATGTACTACTATTCCATTGGAAGATATTACTTCTTTTAAGGATCCTTTAGATAGAAAACTTGAATCTTATCTAAGGAAACATAAAACTAGCTCTACCAAAAATAGGAAGAATGGATAGGTGCGCCAAAACTGATATATGGATATCGGTTTTAAAATAAAAATAAAAAATAATAATAAAACAATTAAAAACCACAATAAAACACAATTAAAATACAATATATATGTGATTAGACAAATTCAATGTCCAAAATATGAAATATTTTCCCTAGTGATGGATTTGAGAGTGGTAGAAACTAATGTCTCTTTGTTCCTTCTTTAGCTAGTTAATAGTCCCAAACTGTGTAGAAAGATAATTCGCAGGCAGCTCTTCATAAAATGAGATGGCCACTCACTGTGATGGTAAACCTATATAAAAATAAACAAAGAGAAGGCGCCCATAGCGTAGTAGGTTCAAAAATTACAAGATATGATAAAAAGTGATGAAGGTGCACTCACATTTAGGAAAGCACTATCAAGTGCTGTACAGGCCGGCCAGAAATTTTAGAGTATGCTGGCTAACTCTCTCTCTCAATGGCAACAGCTTGTGTGGTGTTATTTCTTCATTAGGATGAATCAAAAACAAACTACCATAGAGTAATATGTTTATGCATAAAAAGATATAGGACAGAAATATTCAACTCACATTTGGTGATGCACTGCCAAGTGCTATAAACGCAGGCCAGATATTCAGGAGTAGTCTGGCTAACTCTTTCACTGTGTCAGGAACATCAGTAGGAAGTGTCTCAGTCTTAGGTGCAATAGGATCCAAACGATTGCCAAGGGTTTCTCAATATGATGATAATACCAAAAGCAGGAATCCCATAGAAATGTGTATAAAGCTCAGTTTTGATAAAAATAGGGTACTTTAATATCAAAACTAAAATACAGCAACACGTTTCTCAGTGATACACTGTTTCATCAGGCTGGTATTATAACAAACATTTGTATAGCCTTTTATACACATATGTTACCAATCAAGGATTGATACAAACAGAAAACACTTCCCTTCCCAGACCCTCCCCCCTATGTTAAGAACACTCAAATCTACCCTTATTGAAAATAAATAAAAATGTTTTTATATATAGTACATATATCACATTCCTAGATGTTCGTATAGTTACTGTCTATATACTTGAATATTGGGCGTAACAAATCCTCTGAACTGTTGTCACTATTTATTTGTTGATTATCGGCTTAATCTTAAAAATCACATTTAAAGTGTAAGTTCGTTTTGGATCCAGGCTATCCCATAAGTTTCTAAATAATTGGTGATTCCATAATGGACCTATACTATCATAAGTAGTGTCCTATGTGTTTAACATAAGTATCGTCATTGTATTACTGTCTGTAATACAAGTGTATAGTTCGGTATGTTATCCAAGTGCGCTATTGGTGGAGATATGGGTCACGTGTGGTCACGTCAGAGTGTGATAGAGTATTGATAGGGCAGTCCAAAATTACGTGATAACCCTGGTTAGTAGTGCTGCTCATTTATAATTGGCCAGCTATCCCGTGATGTATACTGAAAGGGGGCATAGTATTTCGTCAAATCTATAGTAATACTATTCTGTGTGCTAATGATATCAATATCAGATCCGTGGCCAATTGATCGATATAAAAATTGCATGTTATATCATCTGTTAGGCTTTTTCCTATTTGTTGACAAGCCCAAAAATTACTTTTCAGTGTGACAGAAAAAGTTATAAAAGGAGCGTGATATCTCACCGTGTGCATATTTATACTATTGTGTTTGTTAGTTGCTATGGTGACATTTCGTGACTATCAATATTTGTGAATTTGTTAAGAAAACTTGTTATTACTTAAGACATGTGCAGATTTTTGTATATACCGTATGTGGAAGGTAAGATATACCAATTAATATCAGACGATATTTGTTAGAACATGGTTGTAGTATTTAGATTCACAATAGAGTCTCTCGATATCATTGTCTCAGATCTTTCTGGTATAAAACTTTTATAATAGATCAATATTGTGTTTAATCAGTGGATATAACCTAATAATGAAATATATGCCGACTGTGATAGGTGTGATGTGTTGAAGAGTGAACTAATAGTGGTGGTGAAAATGGATATAAAACTGAGTGCATCTAAATAATTAGAATTATTGAAAAATAGTAACAATAATATGTGAATTATAAATAATAAAAATATATAAAACTGCTGTCATAGTATGATACAAGGCAGTATAATTATCTCTTTTCTTAAGAAGTGATTCTATTTTAATATATATACCTCACCAGGAGGCAAGTGAATAGAATAACTTGACATAAAAGGTGTTGTGTAACAAGAGTGATGGTGATAAAAGTGATATATGATGTGTCAGAGGGTGAATATATATATATATATATATATATATATATATATATATATATATATATATATATATATATATATAATCCTCCTTGTAGTAAATCCGGCCTCCTATGTCCCCTGTCTGGGTGCTAGCATGTAACAAATATCACCTTAGAAGAAAGCACTCACAGGACTTCCTAATAGTGGGTTAACCAAAATAGGTTAAATTATTTATTGATGTTTCGGGGTTCACACAGACCCCTTCTTCAGAAGAAGGGGTCTGTGTGAACCCCGAAACATCAATAAATAATTTAACCTATTTTGGTTAACCCACTATTAGGAAGTCCTGTGAGTGCTTTCTTCTAAGGTGATATATATATATATATATATATATATATATATATATATATATATATATATATATATATATATATACATCCATCCTCATGTTAATGAACCTGAAATATTTCTCTAAAAATGAAAATAAAAATTGCAATCAATGAAAAGCTGCTAGGTCCATATTCATATTTAGACCTTTGGGAAATAAAGTGTTAAGTCTGAAGATCCAAAAAGTCTCCCTTTGTCTAAGTCTATTAAATCTATTATATAGGTAGGAGGGAGAGATTTGTTCAATGGGAGTAATATGAAAGATGTTAGTATCTCCATTATGTTTGTAGTTTTTTTCCATATTGCGAAAATGTTCATTCCATCTATCTCTGATCTTTCTACAGGTTCTTCCAACATATTGAATCCCACATAATTGACAAGTCAGGATATATATGATATAGGTAGAGTTACTTGTAATATGACTTTTTATTGGGTAAATGGTCCCTATAGTGTGTGATTTGAAACTGCTTGTTCCTTGTGTAAAAAATTTACACATTCTACAGATTTTCACCAAACATTTGAAGACTCCTTTTTTCTTTAGAGTACTAGTGAATCTAGATGGTTGCATGTTTTTATTTTTGTTATTATAAGATCTATATACTACCACTTTGCTAGGTGCTATGAGATTTTTCAAAGTGGGAGCTCTCCTATATACACACCTAGGTTGTTCAGACAGTTAATTTCCCAGAATTGGATATCTGCACAAAATATTCCAATTTTTGTTTATGATTTTCTTGATCTGCTGACAATTGGAATTATATTGTGTAATAAACATTATTCTATCTTTATTTTCTCCATGTGAATTATTTTGTGATGTTTGTTTGTCCCTAACAAAGTAGGATTCCCTATCTACAGACTCAACTTGTGCAAAACTCTGATGTATAAGGTTAGCTGGATATCCCTTTTCTATAAACATTTTAATAAGTACTTCACTCTGTTTGATGAAATCTGTTTTGGCTACAATTTCTCATCAATCTTTTAAACTGCCCATATGGGACATTTCTTTTTCACGGAGTGTAATAATTGCTACAATAATATAAGTAGCTATTGCAGTCAACAGATTTAAAATGGTTACTTGAAGATATAGAGCCATCTTTCTTAGATATGGATAAACTGAGGTCTAGGAACACAATATCCTGAGGTTGTATATTACTTGTAAAAGCTAAACCCATATCATTGTTGTTGATATGTTCCACAAATTTATTGGCAGACTCTAAGTCTCCTGTCCACACCAACAACAGGTCATCTATATATCTGCCATAGTACACCAGATTTGCCCGAACCGAGTATCGTATATATATCTTTGTTCGAAAATTCCCATATAGAGATTAGCAAAGCTCGGGGCAAACCTGGTGCCCATGGCGGTCCCCCTGACCTGTAAGTAGTAATCCTCTTGAAATACAAAATAATTGTGTTGGAGAATGAAAGCTATAATCTGTAGGATAAATTGTTTTTGTAGGTCAGGTAAATCTAAAGCTTCTAATCATTTTCATTCTTTTCGACAGAATAAGGAACAGAAATCCAATCCTTCCCCCAAAGAATCTGGTTCCAATTGGAAACCTTCTTCAAGTTGGAATAAATCCAAGCCTTTTAAGAAACCAAAGTCAGCCCCGAAGTCTGCATGAAGGTGCGGCCCTCATTTCAGTTCAGTTGGTGGGGGGAAGATTAAAATGTTTCCAAGACATATGGGCAGATTCTGTCAAAAATCAGTGGATTCAGAGTATTGTCTCCCAAGGGTATCGAATAGGATTCAGAGTAAGACCTCCTGTGAGAAGATTCTTTCTTTCTCACGTTCCAGCAAATCCGGTGAAGGCTCAGGCTTATCTGAAGTGTGTTTCAGATCTAGAGCTTTCAGGGGTAATCATGACAGTTCCGTTTCAGGAACAGGGTCTGGGGTTTTATTCAAATCTATTCATTGTCCCAAAGAAAGAAAATTCATTCAGGCCAGTTCTGGATCTGAACATTTTGAATCATTTTGTAAGAGGTCATTATATGTCCACGATAGACTTACAGGATGCATATCTTCATATTCAGATTCATCCAGACCACTATCGATTTCTGAGATTCTCTTTTCTAGACAAGCATTACCAATTTGCTGCTTTTCCGTTTGGCCTAGCGACAGCTCCAATCATTTTTTCGAAGGTTCTCGGTGCCCTACTGTCTGTCATCAGAGAACAGGGTATTGCGGTCTTTCTCACACTAATCAACTAGTGTTGTTTCTTCAAAGACATGGTTGGAGGATTAATTTTCCAAAAAGTTCCTTGATTCCTCAGACAAGGGTCACCTTTTTAGGTTTCCAGATAGATTCAGTGTCCATGACTCTGTCTCTAACAGACAAGAGACAAATAAAATTGGTTTTAGCTTGTCGAAACCTTTAGGCTCAATCATTCCCTTCAGTGGCTATGTGCATGGAAGTTTTAGGTCTCATGACTGCAGCATTGGACGCGATCCCCTTTGCTCATTTTCATATGAGACCTCTTCAACTTTGTATGCTGAATCAATGGTGCAGGGATTTTACAAGGATATCACAATTAATATCCATAAATCCCAATGTTCGACTCTCTCTGACTTGGTGGTTAGATCACCATCGTAATAGTTCAAGGGGCCTCTTTTGTTCGTCCAACCTGGACTGTAATCACAACAGATGCAAGTCTTTCAGGTTGGGGAGCTGTTTTGGGATCTCTGAAAGCACAAGGGGTTTGAAAATCTCAAGAGGCGAGATTACCAATCAATATTTTAGAACTCCGTGCTATTTTCAGGGCTCTTCAGGTTTGGCCTCTGTTGAAGAGAGAATTATTAATTTGTTTTCAGACAGACAATATCACAACTGTGGCATATGTCAATCATCAGGGTGGGACTCACAGTCCCCAAGCTATGAAAGAAGTATCTTGGATACTTTCTTGGGCGGAATTTAGCTCTTGTCTAATTTCTGCGGTACATATCCCAGGTGTAGACAATTGGGAAGCGGATTATCTCAGTTGTCAGACTTTACATCAGGGGGAGTGGTCTCTCCATCCAGATGTGTTTTTCAGATGTGGGGTCTTCCAGAATTAGATATGATGGCCTCCCATCTAAACAAGAGACTTCCCAGGTACCTGTCCAGGTCCAGGGATCCTCAGGCGGAGTCGTGGATGCGTTAACTTAACAGTACCTTGATTTTGCCAACCTGCTTATATCTTTCCGCCTCTAGTTCTTCTTCCAAGAGTGATTTCCAAGATCATCATGGAACAATCGTTTGTGTTTCTGGTAGCACCAGCATGGCTTCACAGGTTTTGGTATGCGGATCTTGTCCGGATGTCCAGTTGCCAACCTTGGCCACTTCCGTTAAGACCAGACCTTCTGTCTCAAGGACCATTTTTCCATCAGGATCTCAAATCATTAAATTTGAAGGTATGGAAATTGAACGCCTAGTGCTTAGTCATAGAGGTTTCTCTGACTCAGTGAATGATACTATGTTACAGGCTCGTAAATCTGTTTCTAGGAAGATTTATTATCGAGTTTGGAAGACTTATATTTCATGGTGTTCTTCTCATAAATTCTCCTGTCATTCTTTTAGAATTCCTAGAATTTTACAGTTTCTTCAGGATGTTTTGGATAAAGGATTGTCTGCAAGTTCCTTGAAGGGACAAATCTCTGCTCCTTCTGTTTTATTTCACAGAAAGATTGCTAAGCTTCCTGATATTCACTGTTTTGTGCAGGCTTTGGTCCGTATCAAGCCTGTCATTAAATCAGTCTCTCCTCCTTGGAGTCTTAATTTGGGTTTGAAGGCTTTACAGGCTCCTCCTTTTGAGCGTATGCATTCTTTGGATAATAAACTACTTTCTTGGAAAGTGTTTTTCCTTTTGGCTATCTTTTCTGCTAGAAGAGTTTCCGAGTTATCTGCTCTTTCTTGTGAGTCTCCTTTTCTGATTTTCCATCAGGATAAGGCAGTTTTGCGGACTTCATCAACAACATTGATAGGGAAATTGTTGTTCCCTCTGTGTGTCCTAATCCTAAGAATTCTTTGGAGAGATCCTTACATTCTCTGGATGTTGTAAGAGCCTTGAAATATTATGTTGAAGCTACAAAAGATTTCAGGAAGACTTCTAGTCTATTTGTTGTCTTCTCTGGTTCTAGGAAAGGTCAGAAAGCTTCTGCCATTGCCTTGGCATCTTGGTTAAAGCTTTTGATTCATCAGGCTTATTTGGAGTCGGGTCAGGCTCCGCCTCAGAGAATTACAGCTCTTTCTGCTAGATCAGTCTCCACTTCGTGGGCTTTTTAGAATGAAGCTTCAGTTGATCAGATTTGCAAAGCAGCAACTTGGTCTTCTTTGCATACATTTACTAAATTCAACAGTTGATGTATTTGCCTCTTCGAAAGCAGTTTTTGGTAGAAAAGTTCTTCAGGCAGCTGTTTCAGTTTGATTCCTCTGATTATGTTTTAAGTTTTTTCTTTTCAATTATTAGAAAAACTTATTTTTTTGGATGTGGATTTAATTTTTTCAGCGGAAAATGGCTGTTTTTATTTTTATCCCTTCCTCTCTAGTGACTTCTGTGGAGTACCACATCTTGGGTATTACTATCCCATACGTCACTAGCTCATGGACTCTTGCCAATTACATGAAAGAAAACATAATTTATGTAAGAACTTATTATTATTATTATAATTGGTTATTTGTAGAGTGCCAACAGATTCCGCAGCGATAAGGCTACCTGATAAATTCATTTCTTTCATATTGGCAAGAGTCCATGAGACCCACCCTTTTTATGGTGGTTATGCTTTTTTGTATAAACCACAATTATATTTCCAGTTCCGTTATTGATGCTTTTTACTCCTTTTTCAATCACCCCACTACTTGGCTATTCGTTAAACTGAATTGTGGATGTGGTGAGGGGTGTATTTATAGGCATTTTGAGGTTTGGGAAACTTTGCCCCTCCTGGTAGGATTGTATATCCCATACGTCACTAGCTCATGGACTCTTGCCAATATGAAAGAAATTAATTTATCAGGTAAGTTCTTACATAAATTATGTTTTTAAACTGCAGACCTATATTTTATTTATTTGGAGGGGATAGATAGAAGAGCAGCTGCAGCTGGGACACATCATCCTTTGGGGCACTTATTTTGTATACCTGAATATAAATTAGGATTTGCATTTGGTTTTATGAAGGTTTTAATTTTGTATGCTATGTAATTTTGTATGTGAAGTGATTCTGTGTCAGTGCATTTATGGAAGTTTATTGTACTATGTGGTAAAGAATAGCAAGCTATATTATTTAACCACTAGGTGGAATAAGAAAATTGAAACATAGGGCGCGATCAAATATACGGCGCAGGTTTCGGCGCAAGCGTGGGAACCTGCGCCGCCCATAATTTCACCTCGCACATCGGGTATTACATAAACCCCGCCGGCAGTTCATAAAGTGCCGTAAGTCGGATAAACTAGCGATGTCCAGAAATGAGCGTAAATACAAATTTCTGGAGTCGCCAGTGACTTACGGCACTTTAGAAACTGCCGGCACCTAAGAAAAGTAAAGAAAATAACAAATCTCCCGTAAAAGTCTAACACGCCTCCCAAAAATAAGCCTGACACGTAAAACCCCTATATCCGCAATCCCCCCTCTCATTACTAATATTAAATGTATTAACCCCTAGACCGACAACCCCCCACAAGGCAAAATGCCTATTTAAACTATTAACCCCTATATCCGCCATCAAACCCACACCACAAGTAATAACTAAATTATTAACCCCTAAACCGCCATAGCCCACAACCCAATTAACCTATTCAAGTATTAACCCCTAAACCGCCATAGCCCACATAGCCTATTAAATGTATTAACCCCTAATCTGCCACCGCTAACGTCGCTGCCACTATAATAAAGTTATTAACCCCTAAACCTAAGTCTAACCCTAACCATAACACCCCCCTAACTTAAATATTATTTAAATAAATCTAAATAAATGTACTATTATTAACTAAATTATTCCTATTTAAAACTAAATACTTAGCTATAAAATAAACCCTAAGATAGCTACAATATAATTAATAATTACATTGTAGCTATTTTAGGATTTATTTTTATTTTACAAGCAACTTTGTATTTATTTTAACTAGGTACAACAGTTATTAAATAGTTATTAACTATTTAATAGCTATCTAGTTAAAATAAATACAATTTTACCTGTAAAATAAATCCTAACCTAAGTTACAATTATACCTAACACTACACTATCATTAAATAAATTAAATTAATTAACTACAATTACCTAAAATTAAATACAATTAAATAAAATAAACTAACGTACAAAAAAACCAAACACTAAATTACAGAAAATTAAAAAAAATTACAAGAAGTTTTAACTAATTACACCTAATCTAAGCCCCCTAATAAAATAAAAAAGCCCCCCAAAATAATAAAATTCCCTACCTTATACTAAATTACAAATAGCCCTTAAAAGGGCTTTTTGCGGGGCATTGCCCCAAAGTAATCAGCTCTTTTACCTGTAAAAAAAGAAATACAACCCCCCCACATTAAAACCCACCACCCACACACCCAACCTTACTCTAAAACCCACCCAATCCCCCCTTAAAAAAACCTAACACCCAGCCGGGCAGAAGTCTTCATCCGATCCGGGCAGAAGTCATCATCGAATCCAGACAGAAGAGGTCCTCCAGACGGGCAGAAGTCTTCATCCAAGCGGCATCTTTTAACTTCTTCCATCCGACGAGGAGCGGCTCCATCTTGAAGATATCCGACGCGGAGCATCCTCTTCGTTCGACGTCCAACTGAAGAATGAATGTTCCTTTAAATTACGTCATCCAAGATGGCGTCCCTTCAATTCTGATTGGCTGATAGAATTTTATCAGCCAATCGGAATTAAGGTAGGAAAAATCCTATTGGCTGATGCAATCAGCCAATAGGATTGAAGTTCAATCCGATTGGCTGATCCAATCAGCCAATAGGATTGACCTCACATTCTATTGGCTGTTCCAATAAGCCAATAGAATGCGAGCTCAATCCTATTGGCTGATTGCATCAGCCAATAGGATTTTGTTCTACCTTAATTCCGATTGGCTGATAGAATTCTATCAGCCAATCGGAATTAAAGGGACTCCATCTTGGATGACGTCATTTAAAGGAACCTTCATTCTTCAGTTGGATGTCGAACGAAGAGGATGCTCTGCGTCAGATGTCTTCAAGATGGAGCCGCTCCTCATCGGATGGAAGAAGATAGAAGATGCCGCTTGGATGAAGACTTCTGCCCATCTGGAGGACCTCTTCTGCCCGGATTCGATGAAGACTTCTGCCCGGATCGGATGAAGACTTCTGCCCGGCTGGGTGAAGACGGCTCAAGGTAGGGTGATCTTCAAGGGGTTAGTGTTAGTTTTTTTTAAGGGGGGATTGGGTGGGTTTTAGAGTAAGGTTGGGTGTGTTGGTGGTGGGTTTTAATGTTGGGGGGTTGTATTTCTTTTTTTACAGGTAAAAGAGCTGATTACTTTGGGGCAATGCCCCGCAAAAAGCCCTTTTAAGGGCTATTTGTAATTTAGTATAAGGTAGGGAATTTTATTATTTTGGGGGGCTTTTTTATTTTATTAGGGGGCTCAGACTAGGTGTAATTAGTTTAAACTTCTTGTAATTTTTTTTATTTTCTGTAATTTAGTGGGGTTTTTCTTGTACTTTATTTTATTTTATTTAATTGTATTTAATTTTAGGTAATTGTAGTTAATTAATTTAATTTATTTAATGATAGTGTTAGGTGTAATTGTAAGTTAGGTTAGGATTTATTTTACAGGTAAATTTGTATTTATTTTAACTAGGTAGCTATTAAATAGTTAATAACTATTTAATAACTATTGTACCTAGTTAAAATAAATACAAAGTTGCCTGTAAAATAAAAATAAATCCTAAAATAGCTACAATGTAATTATTAATTATATTGTAGCTATCTTAGGGTTTATTTTATAGGTAAGTATTTAGTTTTAAATAGGAATAATTTAGTTAATAATAGTAAATTTATTTAGATTTATTTAAATAATATTTAAGTTAGGGGGGTGTTAGGGTTAGAGTTAGACTTAGGTTTAGGGGTTAATAACTTTATTATAGTGGCGGCGACGTTGGCGGCGGCAGATTAGGGGTTAATACATTTAATAGGCTATGTGGGCTATGGCGGTTTAGGGGTTAATACTTGAATAGGTTAATTGGGTTGTGGGCTATGGCGGTTTAGGGGTTAATAATTTAGTTATTACTTGTGGTGTGGGTTTGATGGCGGATATAGGGGTTAATACACTTTATTAGTTATTGCGGTGGGGGGTTGCGGTTGACAGGTAGAAAGACATTGCGCATGCGTTAGGTGTTAGTTTATTTTTGCAGGCATTTTCGGGAGTTACGGTGCTCCCATACTCAGCGCAAGGCTTGCTGCGGCTGCCTTTTATGGCGAGGTAAAAATGGAGTAAGATTTCTCCATTTTCGCCACGTAAGTCCTTGAGCTGGATATTGGATACCGATTTGCGACGCGGTTCTATGTTAGCTTATGGGAGTAATAAATGTGGGCGACGGATGAAATATACGCACGTAACTTGTATGCTACGCCGTATATGTAATACCAAAATTGCGTAAAATCTGGCGGCGGAGGATTTTGCGGGCGACGCTGCATATGTAATGGAGGCCATAGTTTTTAGGGATCATGTTTTTAAAAAAATAAAAAATACTCCATGGGAGGTCAGATTTAAAGGGATACTAACCCCCAATTTTTTTTCTTTCATGGTTCAGATAGAGAATATGCAATTTTAAGCAACTTTCTAATTTACTCCTATTATAAAATTTTCTTCGTTCTCTTGGTATCTTTATTTAAAAAAGCAGGAATATAAGCTTAGCAGCAGTCACATTATTGGTTCAGACCCTGGATAGCACTTGCTGATTGGTGGGTACATTTAGTCACCAATCAGCAAGCGCAACCCAGGTGCTGAACCAAAAACGAGCCGGCTCCTAAGCTTACATTCCTGCTTTTCAAATAAAGATACCTACAGAACAAAGTAAAAATTGATAATAGGATTAAATTAGAAAGTTGCTTAACATTACATCCTCTATTGAAATCATGAAAGAAAAATTTTGGGTTTAGTATCCCTTTAAGTGTGTCTTTATATAGATATAAAATATTTGTCCAAATGCAGTGTGTTGCATTTTACAAGAAGAAATCCATCTCAGAAAATAGCTGAATCCTGCTGGTGGGGGCCATATCCTGCATTTGTTTTTATAATTAATGTTCCGAATGCACATTCCTAGTGAAGAACATATTTTTGAAAAATATTAGACTGCTATACAGAGCTTATATATTCACTAATGAATATATACATGAGGGACATAAGAAATATACAGAAACAAGTGTAATACTTTTGAATTAGAGAAGAAAACACGTTAGATAAGTAAATAAGTCAGCTGCACAGTGCACAGAATTACTTCTACCAGTACAGTCTAGAAAACATTTAGAGGAAAAGTGTGTAATTTTAAGACTAGTAACCCTGTACAATTCTATGTGTTAAACCTGGCAAAGGAGATAAACACTAAGTTAAAGTACTGCTCAGGAGCCAAAGAGAACTGCTGGTCTAGAGCAGAAACTGTTGCTTACCCAATCATAGCATGATTTTTTTCTCACTGAAAATGGCCCTTTACATTATTGCAGTTTTGCAAGCATGGCAATTTTAAAATGAACCCCCACGCACAAAATTGAATAATATCATGTAATATAATATATAATACATTTAATCAGTGGCGGCTGGTGAATTTTAGGGATGGGGGTGCACAAGACCCTGCCCCTATTGGAAAGCCACGCCCCTTTGGAAAAACACGCCCCTTTTTAAAAAACACGCCCCTTTTTAACAAGCCACACCCATTTTAAAAGCCACACCCCCTTTGTGAAAGTCACGCCCATCAAATGGCCCCACCCATTTGAACCAGCAGTGTTTTTGGTCATCGTCTTCTTGAAATATCCAGGCCCGGCCTGGGGGTAACTTCAACTGAAGTTTGTGACTGATTCCTCAACATTATTCTCAAGTATCTGCTGATATTGAGTGGAATCCATGAGACCCTCAACAATATTCCCAGTAGTACAGGTCTTTGGAGGTGGTCTGTGGGCTGTTTTTGACCGTTCTTATCATCCTTTGCCTATCCGATATTTTACTTGGCCTGCCACTTCTGGCCTTAACAAGAAATGTGCCTGTGGTCTTCCATATCCTCACCATGCTGACTATGTTCCTCACAGTGGACACTGACATCTTAAATCTATGCAATAGCTTTTTGTAGCCTTCCTCTAAACCATGATGTTGAACAATCTTTGTTTTTAGGTCATTTGAGAGTTGTTTTGTGGCCCCCATGTTGCCACTCTTCAGAGGAGAGTCATAGAGAACAACTTGCAATTGGCCACCTTAAAACCTTTTCTCATGATGATTGGATACACCTGTCCTGTCTATGAAGTTTAAGGCTTAATGGGCTCACCAAACCAATTTTGTCTTCCAATTAATCAGTGCTAGGTAGTTACAGGTATTTAAATCAATAAAATAACAAGGGTGCACAAATGTATGCACCTGTCTAATTTTGTTTTGATGCATATTGTACATTTTCTGTTAATCCAATAAACCTTATATCACTACTGAATTTTTACTGTGTCCTTCATTTATTTGATAGATCAAAATGAAATTACTGATCCAAACAGCCAATTATTTATAACTGAAAATCATGGAAATTGTCAGAGGTGCCTAAACTTTTGCATACAACTGTATATGATTTCATGCACTCAAACTGTATTAAAGTAATGAACTCAGATATGAAATATATTTTTATGAAATGTAACATCAATTATATATAAATACTATGCTCCAATACAGCTCACAAGCAGGATATCTAAAAAATATACAAAGGGAACATTTGTTAAAGTTTAAGCTTCAAAAGATTCTTTACTTCATCGCTTAATGAGATTAGATCTCTACAAACAAGATGACCATGTTACCTCTCTGGGGTGACAGAGAAACAATTCTGTACTTTACTTCAGATATGCTCAATCTTCAGGAAAGTAAGTTATTATCCCTTGTATGATATACAAATGATGAGACTAACAATACTTTTGAAGGTCTGAATCCACATATACGTCTGGAAAGGTTTTCTAGCTCAGAATCGATCCAAGCATATAGAAGACAAAATTTCATATGAAATGACTTGTACCTAATTTTCATATAGTTTTATATACTCCTATACTTTATTAAGGAATGACTTCAAATATGGAATATATTTATATTAAAGTGGGATAATAAGGAAATATAAATATTGTTACAATAAATTAATCACTACAGAATTCTAATTAAATTCAATGTAATATCAGAATATGAAATGATTACTCAATTGATTTCAAATAGTTAATACTATAGTATAGCTGATTATTAGTATCATACTAACTAAGTATTAAATTACAATCCTTTTAAGTCTCCCAATATTTAATGAATCATCGTGTTCATCATGTCCTCGAAGTGAAAGCTCAAATGCGCCGGAAAATAGAATACAATTCATAATTTGGGAAAGAACATAACGATTTGTGGTTACTTGATGTTAGTGTTTTTTAACATTCAAACAATATGCACTGACAAGTTGTTGGCGAATATCAATCCTTCATAGCAAATTCAACTCTAATGGGGAGTATAAATGTGATTAGTAGCAATTATTTATATTTTTGGAGTTAAATGTGATAAATCGGCGACACCATAACTCACCCAACTTGAATCACCACTTTGTTTTTCAAACAGGAGACAATAAAAATAAGATCCTGTTTGCAAAATGATTATTAAGTTAATCTCTTAAGATATTATCAGTAGGAAGTATATATATATATATATATATATATATATATATATATATATATATATATATTTATATATTTATAATATTTAATATTGTGACCATGTCTAATATTTAAATTAATATACAAGAATCCATACTCTTCAGTATACCCATGTCTAGTGTTAAAATATACATGCTCAGTTAAATTATATAATAACATATGTATTAACCAAATGATTAATCAAAGCTGCGAAATAATAAGTATCTTGAATGTACATTTATGAAAATATATTCCTGGATTTAAAGAACCTTCCACTTTATAGAGAAATAAAACCACATCTCAATTATTGTTGCCCTAGCCCCCAGTGTTCGATATTAGGCAATGCAGCCAAAGGCCGTGGCAACATTAAGATAAATACACCAACATTTTACTTTCTACAAAAGAAGATTATTTCTATTACACTAGTGCTTAATAATTAACTTCAAAGGTAAAGATTAAAACAGAATGTTGATAACTCAAGTACAATTTTTGTAAATTAAGTCAATCCGCCTGTCTTTTTTTGAGGCAAATAAATCAATAACATTTTCGGTGAATGTAGGCATGTCATTGATCAATTGTTTTTCAATTGTGAGCATGGCTAGAGCAGTCAGTCTTTCCTCAGTCATGGTGCTCCTTAGAAATGTCTTAACTCGTTTTAAAGTTGAGAAACATCTCTCAGCCTCAGCAGTTGTCACGGGAATAGTCGAAATAATTTGCAACAGTTTGTAGGTCTCCGAAAAAGTACTGTCCAAGTTATTTTCTATTACAAACTGTAGAAGACTGATGGCACCATTCATATTTGGGAAATCTGGTCTTCTGTAAATTACTCCTAGTTCCGTTTTCAGGCGATCTTTCTGTAATATGTCATAAACCGCTGATGTTTGTTCAAGAAGCTGATTTGGAAAATTCTTCTCGTAATCTGCAAATTTTTCAGCTTGGAGGAGAGAAACAGCCGAGTAGTGAGTTATAAAAGAAAATCTATCTTTTACTTGATTTGTGATAACATCGCATATCTCTTTAGCTGCCACAGTCTGAGTAATGTGAATATTTTCTCTCTTCCTTTTCCTTGATGTTTCCTCTGTTTCTGATATCGTCATGATCACTGTGTCCATTCTTTTCCTTTCGTTTTCCATTGTCTGCTGGAAAGTGTT
The DNA here is from genome assembly GCF_027579735.1 of Bombina bombina. Taxonomy (NCBI): domain Eukaryota; kingdom Metazoa; phylum Chordata; class Amphibia; order Anura; family Bombinatoridae; genus Bombina; species Bombina bombina. The sequence goes on from NC_069501.1 coordinate 1,019,323,816, forward strand.
AACATGTTTTCGAATAAGTGCCGCGTCTGTTAGTGTTTTCTGAAGTTGGTTGTATAACACATCTACATGTGGCATAATATTGTGAAAAACTGAAAGCCAAAACACAAATACCGAGTCTTGTAACATACGCCGAATAGCCCCTGCTTGATTTATTGCTATTTCTTTTTTCGATGTTGACTCTATTTTTTCCATACATTCAATTAACTGTTCCCTGTTTTCAAACACTGTATTGACGGTTCGACTCTTGAAATTCCACCTGGTGGCTGAACCATGAGGCATCCTTCTTCTAACAGTTTCATCTAGAATAGCTATCCGTTGTGGCGAGTTACTAAAAAGTTAGTAATGTCAATTAGGTTAGAAAAAAATACTCGAACTTGTTGATTCTGACTGCTTGCTTGGCTGACAATCAAATTGAGTTGATGTGCGTAGCAATGCACAAAATGTGCATTCTTGTAGGTACGTTTAATTATAGCCTGAACACCTGCATGCTGACCACTCATCACGCTTGCACCGTCGTACCTCTGAGATATCAATTTTTCGGGGTTGTCTATAACTTTTTCCAAAGTATTTTAGATACATGTAGCTATAGATTCTGCATCATGTCCAGCTGGATTAGTGAATTCCCAGAATCTCTCAACCAGTTGACCGTTACCTATAATGTATCGAAAAACAACAACCAATTGGAAGGCAGATGAAACATCAGTAGTTTCATCTGCTATCACTGCTACAAAACTTGCTTTTGAGATTTCCTTTTTTATTTGGTTCTGGCAAACAGTAAGCATACAGTCTAATAAATCGTTTTGAATTTCTTTTGACGTTCCTTTAAAAACAGTGGCACTAGTGAGATGTTCTTTTAGAGATGCATCAAGTTCTGCTGAGAAGTTTATAAGACCTCTGAAAATGCCTGGATTTAATGAATCCTCGCGTTCGTCATGTCCTCGAAGTGCAAGTTCAAATGCGCCGCAAAATAAAATACAATTAATTATTTTCGAAAGAACATAACGATTTTTCGTTACTTGCTCATTATGTTTTTTAATATTTAAACGATATGCACTGTCAAGTTGTTGTTGAATATCAACCCTTCCTAGCAAATTAAACTCTAATGTGGAGTTTAAATGTGATTGTGAACAATTATGTTTATTTATTTTTTGATTTAAACGTGATAAATAGGCGACACCAGAACTCACCCAGCTTGATTCACCACTTTGTTTTGCAAACAGGAGACAATAAAAACAAAAGAGTCTGTTAGATAATTCACAGCCACAAATTCATGCATATTTATCATATACCTCGGGTTTGAATTCTCTTTTGAAATCTCTAGTTTTACATTTTGTCACCTGGATAAGGTTAAGCATAGGTGTTGGCCTGAGCATTTTAATTTCAATTTTTCTTTCCATGGGTAACGATGAAAAATGTAATTGCTTTAGCTCAGACACACTGATTTTACTAAGTGCCATCTTAACTGTTAGTTTACACACAAAGAACAGTACTTTTCTGTTATAAAATATATAACTTTAACTAGGTAAGTAGCCTTGCGGCTCTTATAAAATATATAACTTGTAGGTTAGTTGTTTTGCTGTTATAATATAGATATATATATATAACTTTGAGACAAGTAGTTTTGCTGTTATAATATATAAATAGTAGTATTGCTGTTATAAAATATAAAACTTGACTTAATAGGCAAGTCAAGTTGGTAATTAGCTTTGCAGCTGTTATAAATTATACAACTTGTAGTAGGTAAGTAGCTGTGAAGCTGTTATAAAATATATAATTGTTTTAAAAACTCTGAGACTCTCTGCAAACTGCTAATAATTCTAAACTAAAATAGTGTTTTAACTAGTATAATTACAGCAGGCAGCAGCCGTGACAGCCGTCAACGGGCAAGGTGAACTACAGTCTAAAACTAGTAGGCAAGTAGATTTTTGGTTGTTCTAAAATATATAACTTTTAGGACTGTAGGTAAGTAGCTGTGAAGCTGTTATAAAATATATAATTGTTTTAAAAACTCTGAGACTCTCTGCAAACTGCTAAATAATTCTAAACTAAAATAGTGTTTTAACTAGTTAATTACAGCAGGTAGCAGCCGTGACTTTTATAACTTGTAGGTAAGTAGCTGTGAAGCTGTTATAAAATATATAATTGTTTTAAAAACTCTGAGACTCTCTGCAAACTGCTAAATAATTCTAAACTAAATTAGTGTTTTAACTAGTTAATTACAGCAGGTAGCAGCAGTGACTTTTATAACTTGTAGGTAAGTAGCTGTGAAGCTGTTATAAAATATATAATTGTTTTAAAAACTCTGAGACTCTCTGCAAACTGCTAAATAATTCTAAACTAAATTAGTGTTTTAACTAGTTAATTACAGCAGGTAGCAGCCGTGACACGACAGCCGTCAATGATCAAGGTCAACTACTGTCTAAAACTAGTAGGCAAAGGCAATAAGGCTTAGGCAAGTAGTTTTGCGGGTGTTATGAAATATATAACTTGTAGGTAAATAGCTCTGAAGTTTTTAAAAAATATACACTTGTGGTAAATAATATAACTAATATAATTATAATTTATATTTTATAATAAATTAGACTGTTAATATAACAGCACAGGCAGTTAACTGCTTTTTTGAAAAGAAAAAAAAATTCAAAACTTGCAATCTAATTAATGATCTATTGATTTAAAACTAAAAGTAACCACACTACTCCCTAGTCCTACTCTAGTAGTGTAGATTAATTCTAATAATTAACTTTAAGTATCTGGCCTGCTGCTAATTCACTACACTCTCACTCTGACACTGACAGACTGACCCAATCTATCTCTGACTAAATAACTTTCTGTTCAAAATGAGGGGACAGGGCCCCAGGCAAGAACTAAGAAGCCTCTCACAGTGTCTCACAAATAAATAAATTATAATGTATTGTCCACCGTCCAGCAGGAGGGGAGCTGGTTTTTTAAAACAAAATTCTGCCCAAAAAGCTAAGCAAAGCAGCCCAAGTGAGTGACTGACAGACAGTTCCTCTGGCCCCACTAACTTTCCCTCTAACGTTACCTCTCTAGCCTAGGGCTAGCCCGGCGGCTAGTCTAACAGACAGACAGGCAGAAGAACTAAGTAAGTCAGTGCTGGCTGGCTGGCTGTGTAACTGTAATTCAACAGGTAACAGCAGTTACAGCACAGCACATTAGCACACAGGTCAGTTAGTATTGTTAATCGTTGCAATGGCAAATGGCATGCACAGTAAAGTTCGCTCAGAGTAGACACAGACAGGGTCAGGCTCTCAGTTCACTGACTCCTCTCCGCTAAACAGCAAACTCAAGACTGAAGTTTTCGCGCCGTTGATGCGGGGAGGAGCCGGTGATGACGTCACCGGCATCATGGTGCGAGCAGGCGCAGTCTATCCGAGGGCACACAGGCAACTTGGCTAGAAGTTCTAGAACGCCTGTTTGATGCGGGGGAGGAGCCGGTGATGCAGGGTTACCTGCAGCCAATCAGAGCGCAGCTGAACTTGGCTCCTTGAAGTTGTCCCTCCCCACTCGCACACTTCAGCTTGTGCGAACAGGGATCTATATACAAGCAGCTTAAGCCTGGCCCAGATGCCTGCAGTGAAATAGACTTCACTGACAGGCAGGGTATAGGGCTCTATCGCACGTGCGATTGCCTTAAAGAGACACACCAGGAAACAAAATTTTATATGTTTAATTAAAAAAAAAGCATCAGAATTATTTTTTTTTGGGGGTTAGAAATAAAATATAATTTTTCTAATAGGGGGCTATTGGAAAAATTATATTTTATTCAGCAAAATTAAAAAAACATCATTTTTTTGGGGGGGTTAGAAATAAAATATAATTTTTCTAATAGGGGGCTATTGGAAAAATTATATTTTATTCTGCAAAATTATTTTTTTTCCTCTGCATCTGACAGGGGGGCACGTGCTCATGTGCACAAATGGAGGAGCCTCCACTGCATTTAATATAAAAAATATAATATAAATATATTCTTGGGGGGAGTTTAACCTCTTAAGGACATATGACGGAATTTTTCCGTCATAAAACAATTGAGCAAACTGAAAGCTGTGTCCTTAAAGGGTTAATTGACATACGTTTCACCTTTGATCGATGTATGTATCTACACACACATGTATAAATATATAAAGTAATTATATATATTTATATAAAGTAATTATATATATATATATATATATATATATATATATATATATATATATATATATATATATATATATATATATATATATATATACAGGGAGTGCAGAATTATTAGGCAAATTAGTATTTTGACCACATCATCCTCTTTATGCATGTTGTCTTACTCCAAGCTGTATAGGCTCGAAAGCCTACTACCAATTAAGCATATTAGGTGATGTGCATCTCTGTAATGAGAAGGGGTGTGGTCTAATGACATCAACACCCTATATCAGGTGTGCATAATTATTAGGCAACTTCCTTTCCTTTGGCAAAATGGGTCAAAAGAAGGACTTGACAGGCTCAGAAAAGTCAAAAATAGTGAGATATCTTGCAGAGGGATGCAGCACTCTTAAAATTGCAAAGCTTCTGAAGCGTGATCATCGAACAATCAAGCGTTTCATTCAAAATAGTCAACAGGGTCGCAAGAAGCGTGTGGAAAAACCAAGGCGCAAAATAACTGCCCATGAACTGAGAAAAGTCAAGCGTGCAGCTGCCAAGATGCCACTTGCCACCAGTTTGGCCATATTTCAGAGCTGCAACATCACTGGAGTGCCCAAAAGCACAAGGTGTGCAATACTCAGAGACATGGCCAAGGTAAGAAAGGCTGAAAGACGACCACCACTGAACAAGACACACAAGCTGAAACGTCAAGACTGGGCCAAGAAATATCTCAAGACTGATTTTTCTAAGGTTTTATGGACTGATGAAATGAGAGTGAGTCTTGATGGGCCAGATGGATGGGCCCGTGGCTGGATTGGTAAAGGGCAGAGATCTCCAGTCCGACTCAGACGCCAGCAAGGTGGAGGTGGAGTACTGGTTTGGGCTGGTATCATCAAAGATGAGCTTGTGGGGCCTTTTCGGGTTGATGATGGAGTCAAGCTCAACTCCCAGTCCTACTGCCAGTTTCTGGAAGACACCTTCTTCAAGCAGTGGTACAGGAAGAAGTCTGCATCCTTCAAGAAAAACATGATTTTCATGCAGGACAATGCTCCATCACACGCGTCCAAGTACTCCACAGCGTGGCTGGCAAGAAAGGGTATAAAAGAAGAAAATCTAATGACATGGCCTCCTTGTTCACCTGATCTGAACCCCATTGAGAACCTGTGGTCCATCATCAAATGTGAGATTTACAAGGAGGGAAAACAGTACACCTCTCTGAACAGTGTCTGGGAGGCTGTGGTTGCTGCTGCACGCAATGTTGATGGTGAACAGATCAAAACACTGACAGAATCCATGGATGGCAGGCTTTTGAGTGTCCTTGCAAAGAAAGGTGGCTATATTGGTCACTGATTTGTTTTTTTTGTTTTTTTTGAATGTCAGAAATGTATATTTTTGAATGTTGAGATGTTATATTGGTTTCACTGGTAAAAATAAATAATTGAAATGGGTATATATTTGTTTTTTGTTAAGTTGCCTAATAATTATGCACAGTAATAGTCACCTGCACACACAGATATCCCCCTAAAATAGCTATAACTAAAAACAAACTAAAAACTACTTCCAAAACTATTCAGCTTTGATATTAATGTTTTTTGGGTTCATTGAGAACATGGTTGTTGTTCAATAATAAAATTAATCCTCAAAAATACAACTTGCCTAATAATTCTGCACTCCCTGTGTGTATGTATGTATATATATATATATATATATATATATATATATATATATATATATATATATATATATATATATATATATATATATATATATATATATATATACACATACATGTACGCATTTTGAATTGAAACTATAAATATCTGCTTAGAGATTAACGGTATTTATTAGTTGTTGCCAATATAAGCTAATCGTATGTATATTGTTATAATGTTCCTTCACTACGGTAAAAATTTTTTTATTTTCTACTAATGTAAAGGTGCTATTTACTAGATCGCAACGACCTTTTAAAAAAAAATCTTATCGTTTAGGTTATCTCGACATTCGACAACAAATAGTTAAACATTTGCATAGCCTTGAAATGCCATTCTACGATTGGTTATCGGTACTGCTGACTTTAACCAATTAAAAAAAACAAAAGAGACAGCCAAAACAAGCTCACGCTAGAAAGTCTCTAGCCAATAAAGAATGACAGAGTGTAGTGAGCGATAGTTCGTTTCCCCAATCAAAATGCAACATTATTAAAGCATTCGTAATCTGCCGGGTTCGGTGGGTGGTACACCAGAGGTAGAAAAATGTGAACCGAGAGGTGAGCAGTGATAGACAGTTATCTGGACCAATCCTAATAAAGCTGTCAATCTTTTAGCCAATGAACAATTATCAGGTAGAATAGGCGATGCCCAAGGAATTACAGGAAAGTGTCAGTTGTTTTGTCAGGGGGATGAAGATGGCGGCGTGCAGGTGGTGTGGATTTGCTCTCACTGTTTTATGGCTGGTTATTGGAGTTTCCTTTGCCTCTCTTGGCTTCCTGAACCTAGAGGAGTTAACAGAAATGAAATACGGTATCGAAATTCTTTCGGAACCTGTGATTAAAGGCCAGGTAACAATAAACATAAGCAGGGAAGCAGCTGCTACTACGGGAAGTGCTGCGGTTTGGCTTTAAAGCAATTCTTTTTGACATCCCTTAGTTTTCTCTTGTAGTTAACAATGTGATTTCCTTGGTTGTGATAGACATTTAAAATACAGTTCCAAATTATTTGTGTGGTAATACAAGATTATTTTACTATAAACATTGGTAGTGGATTAAGTGCAGTGCTGGCAACCTGGTGTTACTATCATAGATAGATTTAAATAGGGAGCTTTTCAATGGGGGATTTAAAGTGCTGTTTTTTGCTTAGCATTTTGCCAAACAGGAAGTATTATCCAGCAGTTCGATTTCACAACATGTTGCTAGTAATTTTATATAAGTAGTATGTGATATGAATATTCATATGCTATTAAGACTGTTTTCACTGGTGGATAAAGCTGTAGTTTGATCAAAGCCTGTGTCAGGACTGTTATACCCAATTCACCAAAAATGTTTTTTTGAGAAAAAAAGTTAAAGGGGAGATCATGTCCACTTGTTATAGTAAAACAATCTTGTATGACCAAGCAAACAGTTTTGAACAATAAAATAAGTTCTTATGTAAGATTTGTTTCTATTTAATTTGTTTAATGTCACTGGGTCTCTCAAATGGACCCATGCCCTAAATATAAAGTTTCTTTAGCTCTGCTTTTTGCTCTGTTATAGTTTTTATTTCTAAATCCTAAATTTCAGCTTGACTTAATAGGTAACAAAGTATTAGAGTTTTAGGCATTCTTAAAGGGATACTAAACTCACATTTTTTTTCTTTAACCCTTTGAGTGCTAAGCACTTTCCCACCTGGGTGCTAAGATTTTTTTTTATGTTTTTCTTTTTGTTTTTATTTTTGCAGACCCCAAGACTTACACTGTTGGGGCGATTACCTTTCCAATGGTGGGTCTTGGGGGTCTGTAGCTGCTTAGATAACTGAGATACAGGCTTCTAAGCAGCATGCCTCCTATACTTAAAATTAAGTATAAATAAAGTTGCGCAGTGACGACACCACGCAAAACGGGAAGCCCCGGCGATGCCCGTCACTCTACAGGCACGATCGCCGGAGTGGGTGGGAGCCCCCAGATCTCCCTCAAGGTGGGAGAGTGCTAGTGACGGCTCTGAGCCGTCAGCACCAGAGTGGGAAACTGTATCGGTTCAGAGCCGTCATTACCACTGAAAGGGTTAAAGGGACACTGAACCCACATTTTTTTTCTTTCATGATTCAGATAGAGCATAACATTTTAGGCAACTTTCTATTTCACTCCTATTAATTTTGATTTGTTCTCTTTCTATCTTTATTTAAATAGCAGAAATCTGATGCATTTTTGGTTGAGAACCTGGGTTATGCTTGCTTATTGGCAGGTAGATGTAAGCCTCCAATAAGCAAGCGCTATCCATGGTGCTGAACCTAAAATGGGCTGGCTGCTAAGATTTACATTCCTGCTTTTAAAATAAATATAGCAAGAGAACGAAGAAAAATTGATAATCGTAAATTAAAAAGTTGTTTAAAATTTCATGCTCTGTCTGAATCATGAAAGAAAAATTTTGGGGTCAGTTAGCCTTTAATGATTCAGATAGATCATGCAATTTTTAAGCATCTTTCTAATTTTACGCTTTTTATCAATTTTTCTCTGTTCTCTTGTTATCTTTATTTAAAAAGCAGGAATGTAAGGCTTAAGAGCCGGCCTATTTTTGGATGATGTCGATTTAGTACAAGAAAAAAGGCCAAAGCGTTAGTGATGCACTTAAAGGGCTATTATAGTACAAAAATAACATGCTGTAATTTATTAGAGTGTGTACGTTTAGTGCTATCGACACTGCAAGCCTATGAGTTAAAAACGTAAAGTACTGCTGGTTGTGTACAATCAGCAGAGATAGTTGCACGGCCCACCTGTGTGATTGTCACTACACGTTGGCTCAATGGCCGTGTACATTTGGGATTAGACATTCTCTGCTGCTCCTGAGCGATACTTTTTAACTGTGTTTGACCCCTTTGTGAGGGTTAAACTTCTAGGGTCAGTAGTGCTAAAATGACATGCTCAAACAAATTACACCATTTCATTTTTGTGCTATAATGACCCTTTAAAGTATATAACTTAATGCACTAATGAGAATCAAAACGATGTGCTTGGCTTTCATTTAGTATGCATACTGAAAACCTGGCATGAAGAAAACAATTTGAAGTGCATTATCTATGTATGTATAATTTTAGTGGTGTAAGGGAAATTAAAAAAAAAATAAAATAAAATAAATAAAAATAAATAATTCTTGCTTCATGTCACCTGCAAGAAAAGTCAGATGTTTTGTTAAAGGGTACACAAACTTACCACAAGTAGTTTCACTTCCCTCTCATCCACCTGGAGTACGGGACGAGTTGCGCATTAGTCTCACTATTTACTTGGCTTAAAGGGACATAAAACCATAAATGTTTCTTCTGTTATACAATGTGATTCACTTTCTTAGTATCTAATGGCAATAATTATATATATTATAATTAGCTCTGAGCTAAGATTTAAAAGCAAAAATGAAAAGGTTAGTTACAGCATCTGGCCAAATGGGATAAGCCCAGGTACCACGTCAATGTCCTTTCCAATACCTGGGACCCTAAAACAGCCACACAATGCAAGCTCTCAAATCCAAACAAACTGGGAACAAGGGAATGGTGCGCAGGCTTATGTAATCACCCTAGACATATACAAAACACGGAAGGGGACTGCACTCTCACACTGGACCGGGTACACATCCCATGACCCTGCAACATGCTCAGCCCTGGGTGCTCGCAGGGCTGAGCATGTGTGTGTGTGTGTATATATCTCTATATATCTATATATCTATATATATATCTATATATCTATATATATATATATATCTATATATATATATCTATATCTATATATCTATATATCTATATCTATCTATCTATCTATCTATCTATCTATCATCTCTATTATCTCTATCCTCATCAAAGATATACATATAATAAGAAACTATTGTAAAATACTATATAATTCATTATGCCTCATCTGTAACATATATACTTATCCATGAGATGCCCACATAGGGAGATCTATATATGCCTTATGTATAAATAAGTAATCTAAATCATGAGGATTTAATTTTAAACTGGTACATTTTAGTTAAACAAAAATATTAAATGAAATATATGGAGATTGATGTATATAAAATATATATACTTTTTCCACCTTTTTAATGTGACCTATAAACTGTACAACTCAATTAAAAAACAAACTGAAATCTTTTAGGTAAAGGGAAATAAAAATAAACTAAAATAATATGGTTGCATAAGTGTGAACACCCTTAAACTAATACTTTATTGAAGCACCTTTTGATTTTATTACAGCACTCAGTCTTTTTGGGTATGAGTTTTTCAGCATGGCACATCTTGATTTGCCCACTCTTCTTTGCAAAAACACTCTGTCAGAATGCAAGGGCATCTCCTGTGCACAGCCCTCTTCAGATCACCCCACAGATTTTGAATTGGATTCAGGTCTGGGCTCTGGCTGGGCTATCTCAAAACTTTAATATTCTTCTGGTGAAGCCATTCCTTTGTTAATTTGGATGTATGCTTTGGGTCGTTGTCATGCTGAAAGATGAAGTTCCTTTTCATGTTCAGCTTTCTAGCAGAAGCCTGAAGGTTTTGTGCCAATATTGACTGGTATTTGGAACTGTTCATTATTCCCTCTACCTTGACTAAGGCCCCAGTTCCAGCTGAAGAAAACCAGCCCCAAAGCATGATGCTGACACCACCATGCTTCACTGTAGGTATGGTGTTGTTTTTGCGCCAAACATATATCTTTTGGAATTATGGCCAAAAAGTTCAACTTTGGTTTCATCAGACCAGAACACTTTTTGCAACATGCTTTTGGGAAACTTCAGATGTGTTTTTGCAAAATGTAGCCAGGCTTGGATGTTTTAATTTTTTTTTGTAAGAAAAGGCTTCTGTCTTGCCACTTTGCCGCTTTACCCCATAGCCCAGACATATGAAGAATACGGGCGATTGTTGTCACATGTACCACACAGCCAGTACTTGCCAGATATTCCTGCAGCTCCTTTAATGTTGCTGTAGGCCTCTTGGCAGCCTCCCAGACCAGTTTTCTTCTCGTCTTTTCATCAATTTTGGAGGGACATCCAGTTCTTGGTAATGTCACTGTTGAACCATATTTTCTTCACTTGATGACTGTCTTCACTGTGTTCCATGGTATATCTAATACCTTGGAAATTGTTTTGTACCCTTCTCCTGACTGATACCTTTTTAAAAATGAGATCCCTCTGATGCTTTAGAAGCTCTCTGCGGACCATGGCTTTTGCTGTAGGATGTGACTGACAAAATGTCAGGAAAAACCTACTTGAACAGCTGAACTTTATTTGGGGTTAATCAGAGGCACTTTAAATGATTACAGGTGTGTACTGACTCCTATTTAACATGATTTTGAATGTGATTGCTTAATTCTGAACACAGCTACATCCCCAGTTATAAAAGGGTGTTCACACTTATGCAACCATATTATTTTAGTTTTTTATTTGTATTTCCCTTTACCTAAAATATTTCGGTTTGTTTTTCATTTGAGTTGTACAGTTTATAGGTCACATTAAAGGTGGAAAAAGTTTTGAAATTATTTATCTTTGTCTCATTTTTTTACATCACAGAAACCTACTCAGGTCTTAATAAAACATAATTCTTTTTATTTTGTTTCTTCTTAAGTAAATTTTCAGTCAACGTTTCGGGCCTCACAGAGACTTTTTTCAAGACTGTTTTCTAATGAAAAGGTACATAAGTAAAACAGTTAATACCCCTAAATGTTAAAGGGACAGTCTACACCAGAATTTTTATTGTTTTAAAAGATAGATAATCCCTTTATTACCCATTCCCCAGTTTTGCATGACCAACACAGTTATATTAATATACTTTTAACCTCTGTGATTATCTTGTATCTAAGCCTCTGCAAACTGCCCCTTTATTTCAGTTCTTTTGACAGAATGCAGTTTAGCCAATCAGTGCCTGCTCCCAGATAACTTCACGTCCACGAGCACAGTGTTATCTATATGAAATACATGAACTAACACCCTCTAGTGGTCAAAAACTGTTAAAATGCATTCTGAAAAGAGGTGGCCTTCAAGGTCTAAGAAATTAGCATATGAACCTCCTAGGTTAAGCTTTAAACTAAGAATACCAAGAGAACAAAGCAAAATTGGTGATAAAAGTAAATTGGAAAATTGTTTAAAATTACATGCTCTATCTGAATCATGAGTTGTTGTTTTTTTTTTTTTTGGCCTAGACTGTCCCTTTTTAAGTAACAACCATAAGACAATAAAACAAACAAAATCAAAATTGGCAATGTATATATGTTAAAAGATCACAGAAAAGTCTGTTAAGTTCATATAGAAGTCAATATATGTACAGTTAGTTAAACTGTTAGGCAACTAGATCGAAGTGCAGGTAATTAGTAATACAAAAACTAAAGAATACAATATTGTTTAGCCATACTAGTAAACATATTACAGAAACATGTGATACAATAGATGACAGTATGTGTGTAATTATGTACCTTTTCATTAGAAAACAGTCTTGAAAAAGGTCTCTGTGAGGAACGAAACGTTGATTGAAAATTTACTTAAGAAGAAATAAAATAAAAAGAATTAGGTTTATTAAGACCTGAGTGTGCCTCTTTTGAAGTTTCTATCTACCTGCCATAGAGAGCACCCAGGCATTTCATCATATCAGTGAGTGCTTGGAACCCAGAGATGTATGTGTGTGTGTATATGTGTGATATATGAAAAATAAATTTTAAGAATTAGTTCACTTTTATAGCACAACTCACCATTGACATCTTGTGGCCAGTTAGTAAAAGTACTTAACGTTGGGTGAATTATTCTTAAAAGTTAATTAGTATTCATCCAATCACAGCGTTGCAGATTCTCACACATCTGTGAATGGCTGTTAGAGATTAAGGCAGAGTTATAGTTCAGGATAAATTGGGTCACAGGACATTTACAAAAACTCTGGGTTGGAGAAAAGTGAGTGGATACTCTGTCCAAAATTTTTCCCTGAAAAATATATATTTTTTTTTATTTATTTTTTTTAACGATTTTTATTGAAGTCATAAACAATTACAACATATAGAATATGCCCCAAAACATTTGCAGATAAGTGTATACATATTATGATTAGCAGAGTATGGCAGATAAAACCATTAAGAGAAAACATTATATATCTGTATATCTCAAGTGTCATTACAAAATTTGGGCTATCAATATAGAGACTTCAGTTTTATAATAGAATAACATATATGTAGTGTAAACAAAAATGGTCCTCTCAGTGCCTTATAAATAAAATAGGATATCCAGTCAAATAAGATTAGGGCCAGGGAGGAGTAAGTTCTATGGTTTTATGGGGAGGGGGGATGCAGCGGGCGAGAGCCGCTCAAATTGGAGTAGGGGGGGAGTGGAGGGCGGAGCCGGCCAGCAAGCAGAGTTTGTGAATGCCGTTGAGTCTCAGGGTTTTCAAGTACACTTAAGTGGAGATATCCACTATGTACCCTATGAATAACCTTAAAGTAGGGTATATAAAAGTACGGGTAGTTTCCTATTACGGATACGAATAGGGGAAGAAATTTGTATTTATGGAAAGTAGAGGTCTGATACATGAGCCCCTCTCCTGGGGAGATGCCAGCTATAGGCGATGTGGGTAAAAGGAGTAGGGGTATGACCCGCCGGTAATAAATGCCGGCGGGAAAGGGAGGAGAGGGGTCCAATGGGGATGATAGATGACTAACATGGCTATCAAGGGGTAATACGGACTGTCTCTATACGACCATGTAGAAGATGATGTTCATTAACCCATGTAATATACACTACCTATGACCCTAACATCGCAAAGAATATGGGCACCGCATGGATGGGTGGGAACCAAATTATGGTAATACCTTGGTTAACCATATGGATTACATTGGGTAGAGATAAACATATCCTACTTTGACTGTTGATCTAGAGAGGGAAAAGGGACTTCCATTATATTTATCAGTACTAGCTAGGGGGTGAATAGATGGTATGTGACGTAATTGGGTCATCATAGTGATTGACAAAAATCTCTGCTGAAAGGCATGTCTATTATAGTATAGGATAGGGGAGAGGCGTACTATCATGCAATAAGACATATACATAAACAGCATACAAGTAATAAATATCATAGTCATTTAGGGACCTAGTAGCTTATAAGACAACTCTTACTATAGTATATAATAACTTAAGCTGGTATATAAAAAAAAAAGTTTGTCTTAAATTAGACCTTAAGATGAATATTATTATTAGGCATTAGTACAGTTTAACAAGACCGAAAAATCTATACTCAGTTTATTAACTTGTTGCAGGCTTCCTAATCTACCCTCAAACAAAGTAAGTTGTAATGTGATAAAAGGCTTGAATGGGATTTAGGTGATTCGTCATAGCAGGTGGGAGGTGTCAATATATTACTACTATACAATATAGTAAAGCATACTAGGAGGCCCAGTCTACATAATGCTAGGAAGCTTGGAGCTTGTCATGAACTCTCTGGGTAAGATCAGGTCTGGTAGGCTTAAATATGTTATAGTAACACTATGGGGGAGGTTCCCATTATACAGCTTTAGGTCCAGTATAATCAAGAAAAATATAAAATTGAAGGGAGCTTAAATAATCTATAAACAGCAACAGTAAGCAAGCTTGCCCAGGGTAAGCAGTAAGATAGGGTGGTTGTCTGTATCTGGATTGCTACAACCTAATATTTCTATAATACTACCCATAAAATCCTAATACACAGATAATATCTCTAAAAAAAAAAAGAAGAAAAAAAGATTCAACATATATATATATATATCAGGCGTGATAACGCAATACTAGACATAGCATAACAATGTTTGAAATATGATACAGGTTTTATATTTAACTAAACGCTTTTTAGTATATAGTAGTATATAAAAGAGGTTTAAAAATTAAAGCAGCCCTGGAGTGATACTTTCTGCTTATCCCATATAGCTAATATGTCGCAATATAATAGGTCAAACACAAATATCTCATGGTATAATAATCCATAAGTAAAGGGGAACACAGATATTTCAAGTTATAACAGACATTACCTATTTCATTACAGACTATATGGGCATCACTTTTAGTATTGCCAATATTCAGCATATGTGGAACCAAGTAAAAACATTAATAGAATCCACTGGAGCTACATATAGATCAAGGAGTATATTAGTCACAAGAGGGTCGCTTCAAGTTGTAATTAAAATGGGGCATCTATATATAGAAATCCCAGCTAGCAGGCAAAATAGAAACTACTAAATAAACAAACATGTCACCAAGCTTATAGAGTCAACTTATGGAACCAGATGGTGGCCTTCATACATTACATTGTTAGGATGAAGTGCGATATATCAAAACGTTTATAACTGCTATGCATCTGAACCTATATAATAAAAAATGTCTCAAATGATTATCCCACTCTGATGCGGTTCTGACTCTGTATATAATCTAGTGGTAGTCCTTCCGACTCAGGAAACTAAGGGTCAACAGGGCACAGTATGTCATCCATTCTTAGAAGCAACATCTCCGTTGCATATAGTAGTTTGCAGCTCTTGGGATCGATTGCCGGTACCCGGTCTTGAGGCACTTTTACTGTGACGCTGGCAGTTAACTCAGCAGAGGATTTTTGCATGCCTGGGAATTTGTCAGAGCGGCGCTCTCTCTCTAAGTCCCAAGCTGTACTTACATTTGCGGGCTCTGGAGTTTCTCAGCCGACTTCATAAAACACATATTTGCAGCCTTCTGTATGACATATCAGTTAACCCCTTAATGACCAACGACGTGCAGGGTACGTCCTCCAAAAAAATGTCCTTAACGACCAAGGACGTACCCTGCACGTCGTTGGTCTTTGAAAGCAGTGGAAGCGATCCTGATCACTTCCAGCTGCTTTCATGTTATTGCAGTGATGCCTCGATATAGAGGCATCCTGCAATAACTTTTTTAAGCAGTCCGATGCAGAGAGAGCCACTCTGTGGCCCTCTCTGCATCGGCTATGATCGTTGGTGGGTGGGAGCGTGTTCAGGGAGGCCATCAGTAGAGGAGGGGGGCGGGATTGCGTGTGCGCGCGCGTGCACCGGAGCGTGCACGCGCGTGCACGTGTGAAACTGCCAAAAAAATAAATTGAAGTGGAAGAGGCACAAGGTGGGACTCAGTGGGAGAGAGGGTGGGAATAAAAAATATTAATGATCTGGGAGAGGGTGGGGGGTTGGGTGTTAAGGGGGGTAAGCTACACTACAGAAAATATTAAAATAAACTTTTGATTTCAAACTGGGTACTGGCAGACAGCTGCCAGTACCCACAATGGTGCACAATAAGGCAGAGGAGGGGGGTAGAGAGCTGTTTGGGGGGATCAGGGAGGTTGGGGCTAAGGGGGGGGGTCCTACACAGCAGAATTATTTTATTTTTTTAAACAAAAAAAAAACCCAAAACTTTTATTTTAGTACTGGCAGACTTTCTGCCAGTACTTAAGATGGCGGGGACAATTGTGGGGTGGGGGAGGGAAGACAGCTGTTTGGGAGGGATCAGGGGGTGTGATGTGTCAGGTGGGAGGCTGATCTCTACACTAAAGCTAAAATTAACCCTGCAAGCTCCTTATAAGCTACCTAATTAACCCCTTCACTGCTAGCCATAATACACGTGTGATGCGCAGCAGCATTTAGCGGCCTTCTAATTACCAAAAAGCAACGCCAAAGTCATATATGTCTGCTATTTCTGAACAAAGGGGATCCTAGAGAAGCATTTACAACCATGTGTGCCATAATTGCACAAGCTGTTGGTAAATAATTTCAGTGAGAAACATAAAATTGTGAAAAATGTAGCGTTTTTTTCAATTTGATCGCATTTGGCGGTGAAATGGTGGCATGAAATATACCAAAATGTGCCTAGATCAATACTTGGGGTTGTCTTCTGCACTACACTAAAGCTAAAATTAACCCTACAAGCTCCCTACATGCTCCCTAACTAACCCCTTCACTGCTGGGCATAATACACGTGTGGTGCACAGTGGCATTCAGCGGCCTTCTAATTACCAAAAAGCAACGCCAAAGCCATATATGTCTGCTATTTCTGAACAAAGGGGATCCCAGAGAAGCATTTACAACCATTTATGCCATAATTGCACAAGTTGTTTGTAAATAATTTCAGTGAGAAACCTAAAGTTTGTGAAAAAATTTGTGAAAAAGTGAACTATTTTTTTTATTTGATGGCATTTGGCGGTGAAATGGTGGCATCAAATATACCAAAATGGGCCTAGATCAATACTTTGGGATGTCTTCTAAAAAAAAATATATACATGTCAAGGGATATTCAGGGATTCCTGAAAGATATCAGTGTCCCAATGTAACTAGCGCTAATTTTGAAAAAAAGTGGTTTGGAAATAGCAAAGTGCTACTTGTATTTATTGCCCTATAACTTGCAAAAAAAGCAAAGAACATGTAAAAATTGGGTATTTCTAAACTCTGGACAAAATTTAGAAACTATTTAGCATGGGAGTTTTTTGGTGGTTGTAGATGTGTAACAGATTTTGGGGATCAATGTTAGAAAAAGTGTGTTTTTTCCATTTTTTTCCTCATATTTTATAATTTTTTTTATAGTAAATTATAAGATATGATGAAAATAATGGTATCTTTAGAAAGTCCATTTAATGGCGAGAAAAACGATATATAATATGTGTGGGTACAGTAAATAAGTAAGAGGAAAATTACAGCTAAACACAAACACCGCAAAAATGTAAAAATAGCCTTGGTCCCAAACGGACAGAAAATGGAAAAGTGCTGTGGTCATTAAGGGGTTAAAATAGAGGTTGCAGTAACTTTATCTTGAATATGCATTCAGAATAATTCAGGCTTGTAACTGATCTCAACAAGAGAGCGTGGGAAATTATATATTGAAATAAATTAAGTAATCCATATCTGATGCATATGGGGGTGTGATTGTGAACCGGATAATGTGGAACAGTATGCGCAATGTGTTCATGAACATGAAGCGATCACCAACGTATGCAGGAAAAAAAAAAAGTTGCAAACTCACTTAGCAGATGAGGGACATTAAGGGTATCGTATGTTCTGTACATGAAAGTAACGGTGTACTACATTTAAGCTGAGTGTGGGAGGGTTCCAGAGGGCACAGCAGGGACCTTTCTAATGGGCCCGTAGAATAGGTTTAGCCAATACCTCTTTTGAAATAGCGGACAACTTGGACCACAAGGTTCCGCCACATCTTGTTAGGGTGTCTTCTTCTGCGGTCTACAATTGATCAGCCCTGTGGGACTGTGTGAGAGCGGCGGTGGCAAGTTTATCCGGAGTTGCGCTGAGTCCTAGTGGAAATCTCTGGTTAGCAGGATGGTCGGTCTCCGTGAGATCTAGCAATGGAAGAGCATCCAGATTCCTGGCTGGTATCAAGGGGTTGACGCTGTCAGGTAGAATAATCATGTGGTGGTTAGAGTAGTCCCTCGGGTCTAGGAGACCTGTAGATTCTGGGCAGTTGGCCCCGTGTTGTCGGGACCCGTGCGGACTGTGAGCCCTGTGATTCGCTTCTGTATCAGACAGAGTGAGTGCCGACTTGGAGGTCCGCTCAGTTACGAGCAACTTTACAGCCGATGGTGTAGGTTGTACAGCCAGATCGTGCGTAGTTGGCTGCAAGAGCTCTGAGAGTTCTGTAAAGTTCTCCTCCATCCGCCATATTAGATTTACTAGCAGGGACTGCACCGTAGTGTAGAAGTTTTCTTCATTAGTCATGAGTGTCATTTTTTTTCGTTTTCTTTTTGTAGATGCTTTCGGTTTTATAGGAATAATTGGAATAGGACTAGCCCAGACATTGAACTATTACCAAGCTTTTAATAGTTGCCTCAGGGCTCTGTAACCTCGTGGCGGGTTTGAGAGATAAAGGTCGAGGTAAAGTTCCGCTCCTACTGCTTAGCCCAAATCATTACTCGTTGTCTAAAGTTTGTTTGTTGAAGACCTTGTTAGGCATTTTGGTTTGTCCGAAAGTTGGTAAAAGTCTCCCTATAATAGCATTAAAAGCTGGAGCTCTTGCTGTATGCGACCAGTCAGCCTGGTAGCCGGCTCCGCCCCGAAAAATAAATTTTTAATCCTGGTGGTACCCATCTCATATTTTTGATATCCTTGGAAATTATTGCCCATTTTTCCTGTGGACTTAGATTTTGTGGGACCGGATGCAGAGGAAACACACAGTTTGACTAGTGATAACCTAGGGCTTGGAGAAGCAAACATTTGGGGAAGTATAAAAAGTCTTTACTTGTATTTAAGCAGTTATTGCATTTAAGGTCCTTATTAAGATTTGTATTAGATAATAATAGGCCCCATTCCTTTATGTACATACCCCTATAGTCTGGTTTATATTGTCTAGGAATCTAATTCACCTAACAATTCAAGAAATCTTGTTATAGTGTTCATTTAATTCAGCTTATGGTAAGGAAATCTCTGCGTATTATAATTAAATATATTTAATTTTAGTGGTATTGTATTCTCTAAGGCTGAGACTTGAAGATATAATAAAATATAATATATATATGTGTATATATATATATATATATATATATATATATATATATATATATATATATATATATATATATATATATATATATATATATATATTATTCTCTAGAAGTGCGTGAGAATCAGGGCCAATTGATTTAAATCACTAGTCAGACCGATTTTTTTTTTTTTTTTTTTTTTTTTTTTTTTTAAATCATGGTTTTCATTTTTAGAATAATAACTTTTGAGATTATTTTTCCAGTTATATCAGACCGTTACTGATTTGGTTATATATAATTAGATATGCATAGATAAACCATTGAAATGAATTAAATTATTGGGAGGTGAACTATCTCCAGTTTAATAGGTTAATCATTCATATTTGATCAACGTTTCAGTTGTACTTTATTGAAAAAAATAACCATTACCTTAATAATAACAATTTAAATAGTTTGATTTAACTAAAACAATAACATTATTTCATTTTTAATGCTTTCCCCTCCATCACACTTGCAGTATCTCACAAAAGTGAGTACACCCCTCACATTTTTGTAAATATTTTATTATATCTTTTCATGTGACACTGAAGAAATGACACTTTGCTACAATGTAAAGTAGTGAGGGTACAGCCTGTATAACAGTCTAAATTTGCAGCCCCCTCAAAATAACTCGACACACAGCCATTAATGTGTAAACCATTGGCAACAAAAGTGACTACACCCCTAAGTGGAAATGTCCAAATTGGGCCCAATTAGCCATTTTCCCTCCCCGGTGTCATGTGACTCGTTAGTGTTACAAGGTCTCAGGTTTGAATGGGGAGCTGGTGTGTTAAATTTGGTGTTATCGCTCTCATACTGGTCACTGGAAGCTCAACATGGCACCTCATGGCAAAGAACTCTGAGGATCTGAAAAAAAGAATTGTTGCTCTACATAAAGATGGCCTAGGCTATAAGTAGATTGCCAAGACCCTAAAATTGTGCTGCAGCACAGTGGGCAAAACTATACAGCGGTTTCACAGGACAGGTTCCACTCAGAACAGGCCTCGCCATGGTAAAACAAAGAAGTTGAGTGCATGTGCAGCGTCATATCCAGAGGTTGTCTTTGGGAAATAGACGTATGAGGGCTGCCAGCATTGCTACAGAGGTTGAAGGGGTGGGGGGGGGGTCAGCCTGCCAGGGCTCAGACCATACGCCGCACACTGCATCAAATTGGTCTGCATGGCTGTCGTCCCAGAAGGAAGCCTCTTCTGAATATGATGCAGAAGAAAGCCCCCCCACAGTTTGCTGAAGACAAGCAGACTAAGGACATGGATTTACTGGAACCATGTCCTGTGGTCCGATGAGACCAAGATAAACTTATTTGGTTCAGATGGTGTCAAGCGTGTGTGACAGCAACCAGGTGAGGAGTACAAAGACAAGTGTGTCTTGCCTACAGTCAAGCATGGTGGTGGGAGTGTCATGGTCTGGGCTTGCATGAGTGCTGCTGGCACTGGGGAGCTACAGTTCATTGAGGGAACCATGAATGCCAACATGTACTGTGACATACTGAAGCAGAGCATGATAACCCTCCCTTCTGGGACGCAGGGCAGTATTCCAAAATAACGACCCCAAACGCACCTCCAAGACGACCACTGCCTTGCTAAAGAAGCTGAGGGTAAAGGTGATGGACTGGCGAAGCATGTCTTCAGACCTAAACCCTATTGAGCATCTGTGGGGCATCCTCAAACAGAATGTGGGGGAGCACAAGGTCTCTAACATCCACCAGCTCCATGATGT
This sequence comes from Bombina bombina, assembly GCF_027579735.1. Classification (NCBI taxonomy): domain Eukaryota; kingdom Metazoa; phylum Chordata; class Amphibia; order Anura; family Bombinatoridae; genus Bombina; species Bombina bombina. The sequence goes on from NC_069501.1 coordinate 1,019,344,878, forward strand.
TGTCATGGAGGAGTGGAAGAGGACTCCAGTGGCAACCTGTGAAGCTCTGGTGATCTCCATGCCCAAGAGGGTTAAAGCAGTGCTGGAAAATAATGGTGGCCACACAAAATATTGACACTTTGGGCCCAATTTAGACATTTCCACTTAGGGGTGTACTCACTTTTGTTGCCAACGGTTTAGATATTAATAGCTGTGTGTTGCGTTATTTTGAGGGGACAGCAAATTTACACTGTTATACAGGCTGTACATTAGCTACTTTACATTGTAGCAAAGTGTCATTTCTTCAGTGTTGTCAAATAAAAACATATAATAAAATATTTACAATAATTCGAGGGGTGTACTCACTTTGGTGAGATACTGTAGGTCCTTGTGCAGATCTAGTCTACTCCAAACAATTTTTTTTATTCAGTGAGCTTCTTAAAGGATTCCAAAAGAATTAAGCAAATTTGATAATAAAGTACATATGAAAATTGTATGCTCTATTTGAAACGCAGAAGTTCTTCTTTCATGATTATGTCCCTTTTTAAGGTCTATTTCTTAACTCTGTGTGTTTTTTGTTTTTGTTTTTTTTTTCAATACATTTTTTGCTATGAAGGAGGGGCATGTTATTTCTGCAGACACAAATTAATAGTCTTGAGAACTACAAAAAACTGTGATATCTTCAATATAGAAAATTTGCCTAAGATAATCTGACAGAAACCTCTGTGAAAGCATGACATTTTGAATTCCTTAATGGAGTTAATTTTAAAAAAAATTAAACATTTCAGCCATCGATATACAGCATCTTGCTATGTAATTATTCACAGGGGTGAGAAAATATATTATATCAATACCAATTATCAAATAACTTTGCTATAAACAATGTTGTGAACGCTGCCGCCAGATGGAATTTTTATTTTTATAAATATCATGTTCTATCCAATTAAGGTATGTTTTTAATTTTGACTTTGCTGTCTCTTTAGTGCAGAATGTTTTGATCTTTGTGATTGCTTATATCTATATCAAATACATATATTATTATATTGTATATGAAAGGAGAGGAAAGCACAGCTAGTTTCAAAAACTTATATGAGATCCAGGAGACCGCCCACCTATGTACACTTAAGACCTCAATCAATAATGAGGTAGGTGCCTCATAATCAAGGACATTAGCTTTGTGTCTCAAAAGAGCAGGTAGGACTTGAAATCGATAATTATATTTCAGATATAGTACATGCGTTGTTCCACGTGTCATAGAGGGGAAAGAAAGTGTAAAGCCAGCAATAGTGTAGTACTGGTTTTAATAAAGAAAATGTGTTAAATAAAATGCCCCTGGCATAAAAAACTCAAGATGAGGTAGGTAGTAAATATAATCACAAATTATCCTGAGTATGATACCAAGTGTTTGTGTAAAGATTCATATTAAAACCACCTATGTAGTCAAAAGTCTGTTACAACTACAGGTCCCAAATCAGTCTTTAGGATACAAGTCCTTAAAAGGACACTGAACCCAAATTTTTTATTTTGTGATTCAGATAGAGCATGAAATTTTTAAGCAACTTTCTAATTTACTCCTTTTATCAAATGTTCTTTATTCTCTTGGTATCTTTATTTGAAATGCAAGAATGTAAGTTTAGATGCCGGCCCATTTTTGGTGAACAACCTAGGTTGTCCTTGCTGATTGGTGGATAAATTCATCCACCAATCAAAAACTGCTGTCCAGAGGCCTGAACCAAGAAAAAAAGCTTAGATGCCTTTTTCATATAAAGATGGCAGGAGAACGAAGAAAAATTGATAATAGGAGTAAATTAGAAAGTTGCTTAAAATTGCATGCTCTATCTGAATCATGAAAGACAATTTTTGGGCTCAGTGTCCCTTTAAGCGTTTCTAAGGAATGATTTACCTTCTTCAAAGGACTTCTTATCAAACCGAGAGCGTATTTATAAATGGTGGGAGCCTGCCTTGTCTTGTGATCGTGAGCATTCAGATTAGAAGCTGAAGACATTTTTATTAAAAGGTTATGAAATAGAAAGAATACCTTCACTCTTAATAAGGTTCATTTAACTACCTATCATGAAGGGGCAAAGGGTATTAAAGAAATAATACAGAAAAACTGGAATGTTCTGGAAAAAAAGAATGAACTAATTAAAAATCGTAAAGGGATATGAGAGTTTAAACTTGCATGTAATTTTAAGAAACTTTTAAATTCACTTCTATTTTCAAATGTGCTTTGTTCTTTTGGTATCCCTTGTTGAAAAAGAATACGCACATATCCTACACTAGTGGGAGCTGCTGCTAATTGGTGCCTACACACATTTGTCTCTTGTGATTGGCTGACTAGATGTGTTCATCTTGCTGCTAGTAGTGCAATGCTGTTCCTTCAGCAAATGATAACAAGAGAATGAAGCAAATTTTGATAATGGAAGTAAATTAGATTTTTTTTAAGTTGTATGTTCTATCCAAATCATGAAAATAAATTTTGGTTTCCTGCCCCTTTAAATCCTTTAATAGCCCAAATTGAATGGAAACGTGAAAGAAAAAAAAATTGGTTACAGAGTGAAACAAATTTTCTTTAAATTTAATAGATGAAATTGTGAAGCATGTGCAAATGGCTATAACGGCTCTAAACCACTACCACTAATGGAAAAAACTTTGAGATCAAAACCCTTTCTATCGGTAGGACAGAAAGTGTAGTATATATTCAATGTAGCTGTAATTTGCAGAACATTGGGCGTACCACCAGATCCTACAAGAAAGATATTACTATCATCAAACATGAGAAGAAGTCGCATCATTTATCATCTAAATAGAAAATATGTATGTAATCAAGATTGGTCCTTCCTTAAGGGTACTTAGAAAATACCACATAGGGGTAATCATACAGTACAACTTTTAAGAAAAAACAAGAAACATATTGGATATATGGGTACACCAGTCTAAATAAAGACCTTGATCTAGCTGCTTTTCTATTATAAGATAGTTTTAGGACACAATTAAAAAATTGATCTTTGGTATATTTCTAAAAAAAAAAAAAAAGAAAAAAAGTTTCTTGTATATTACTATAAATCTTTGATAATTTCTATTTTGCTTTAAAGATCTTATATATGAAAATGTTTTATTGAAGAAGTTGTATTAAATCTTTTATATATTCCTTAGGTAATTTATGCCATTTATATAACAAACAATTTATGATTTACAGTGTTCTGTAATGGCTCGGCATGCTCTATCTGAATCATGAAAGAAAAAGTTTGGGTTTCATGTACTTTTTTATATGAAGTAGTCATAGTGGAAGGACACACTCCCTAGAGAGTTAATAAAACAAATTCTGTAACTTGCAAATCTGGTATCTAGTATAAGGAATTTACAGTGCTTTGAAAACCTAGGTTACAGAGTTTAGCTTAATGGCCTCTGTAGTTCGAATGGGACAAACCACACATTTTAGAAAAAGGCAAGTGGTGTTTTAATGTCCCTTTTTTTTAAATGGCACATTTAAACGGATATAATACACATATACTAAATCACTTGAAAGTGCTCCAGCATAACTGTAAAAAGCTGACAGGAAAATATCACCTGAACATTTAAAAAAGGAAGATATTTTACCTCACAATTTCCTCAGCTCACCAGAGTAAGTGCTGTGTAAAAAGTTATCTTTCAGTTACTGCCCAGCTGTAGGTAAAAAAAAAAAAAGGAAGAAATGAACAGCAGCCAATCGGCATCAGCAGTACTGATGCCATAAACTGTTTTTACCTTGATCTCATGAGATTTCACTTAACTCTCGGGGGATTGCATAGTAAACTTCCTTAAACTTAATGGGGAAATAACATGTGTGCACAAGGCATGCTACCTTGCAGGGACAGGCGTACTGATTTTATTTACATAGAAATGTTCAGGTGATATTTTCTAGAAGGCTTTTTACAGATATGCTGCACTTTAAAGGGCATGATACCCAAATGTTGAAAAACTTGAAAGGGAAAGTGTAATCAAAAGTAAACTTTAATGATTCAGATGGGTCATGTAATTTTAAACAACTTTCCAATTTATATCATTAAATTTTGTTTTGTTCTCTTGTTCTTTTTTTAAAAGCTAAATTTAGGTAGGCTCAAACAGATTTCTAAACCGTTGGAAACTGTCTCTTATCTCAGTGCATTTTTGACAGTTTTTCACAGTTATACTGTGCTAGTTCATATGTCATATAGATACCATTGTGCTCACTCCTGTGGAGTTATTTAGGAGTCAGCACTTATTGCAAGTATGTGTAAAAAGAACTGATATAAGGGGGCACTCTGCAGAGGCTTAGATACAAGGTAATCACAGAGGTAAAAAGTATATTAATATAACCGTGTTGGTTATGCAAAACTGGGGGATGGGTAATAAAGGGATTTATCTTTTTTAAACAATACAACTTTTCAATTAGACTGTCACTTATTCATAGGTTAGCAACTGCTAATAAAAATTAATGCATCATAATACTTATTCACTTATTTTTTTTATTTTTTTTTAGCAAAATATTTTTTTTTTTTTTTAGTTTTAAAAAATAATTACAATTTTCCGTATGATTTTATGTTTTTAATTCATTTTCCATAATTTATTCAGATGCTCTGATTTTGTGCAATGTAAATGACTCATGATTATAGTTATTCACACTTTTTGTTTGGGTATTCACAAAAAATGCATTTCAAATAATTGTTATTAATGAAGGCGTGTTTTCTAATGCACCCCCAAACAATTATATGATTTATTAATCTCATCTAACGTTTTCTTCTCTGGAGCACAGCATTTTGTATGAGGATATGTTAATGAGCCTCAACTTCTTCTTGCTACTATTATCCATGTTTTCTCATGAATGTATGTTCAAGCATTTGTCTAGTAAACTATACTGCTATTTAGTCGTCACTGTTTGTATATATGTGTGTGTGCGTGTCTCTGTATTTGTGCGTAGGAATATATATATAATTATTGAGCAAATATCTCAAATGCTGTACTGAATTGCAAGTTGAGATTTATAATTTGTTTGTTGCAGAGCAAAGCTGACAACATAGTGACAATCTCCTCTAAGTACAAGCAGAATTATGAATGCAAACTTCCTGCTGTTGCTGTGAAGTTCCATCAGGAGAGGGAGGAAGAACAGCAGGAGTACTCAGGGCTTGGAATATCTGATTTGCTTCGGCCCATGGAAGCAGCTCCATGCCTTATCAAGGTAGGTTTGACATCTGGATGTAGTGATTCAGAAACATAGCACTGTTAAAGGGTCGTTGCCGGACGAATTTTTTTTTTTTTTTTTTTTTCCCCTAGCATTCTTATTATAACACAAATATGTGTGGATAACTAATTGTTAACCCAATTTTAAGGCATTAGAATGCACTTAGGCGGTGAAACGCTTTGTGACTTTTGAGCATGCCATGGCCAGTATGCAAATAAGTAGCATCATAAGCACATGGGGGAGCCCCCAGACATCAGCCATGTCTTGCTCAGTGCTGACTTAGCAGTGCACCTGCTGTTTAAGCTTAAAGGGATAGTATAGTCAAAATTAAACTTTCATGATTCAGATAGAGCATGCAACTTTCTAATTTACTCCTATTATCAATTTTTCTCGTGTTAAGTGTGGTCAGTCCACGGGTCATCATTACTTCTGGGATATTATCTCCTCCCCTACAGGAAGTGCAAGAGGATTCACCCAGCAGAGCTGCTATATAGCTCCTCCCCTCTACGTCACCCCCAGTCATTCTCTTGCACCCAACGAATAGATAGGATGTGTGAGAGGACTGTGGTGATTTTAATTAGTTTATTACCTTCAATCAAAAGTTTGTTATTTTATAATAGCACCGGAGTGTGTTATTCATTCTCTGGTAGAATTTGAAGAAGAATCTACCTGAGTTTTTTTCTATGATTTTAGCCGGAGTAGTTAGGATCATATTGCTGTTTCTCGGCCATCTGAGGAGAGGTAAACTTCAGATCAGGGGACAGCGGGCAGATTAATCTGCAAAGAGGTATGTAGCAGTTTATTATTTTCTGACATGGAATTGATGAGAAAATCCTGCCATACCGTTATAATGTAAACTCAGCCTTAAATGCAGTAGATGTAGCTGGTATCAGGCTGTCATGTATGTATATTTTACACTTCAGTATTCTGGGGAATGGTACTTCACTGGATTTATACTGTATGCATAGACTTAACCTATTTTGCAGGGACTTGCAATAGGTTTTAAATAACAATTAATTTATTGAGGTTAAACGTTTTTTTGCTGGCATGTAAAATCGTTTATTTCTCTGAGGTACTGGGTGAAAAAATGTTTTGGGCACTATTTTTTCCACTTGGCAATAGTTTTGTTTAAATTAAAGCAGTTTACTGATCTCTCTCACTGTTATGTGTGAGGGGGAGGGGCCATTTTTGGCGCTTTTACTACGCATCAAAAAACTCAGTCAGAAGTTCATTTTTCTTCCTGCATGATCCGGTTCATCTCTACAGAACTCAGGGATCTCCAAAGCTTGTTTTGAGGGAGGTAATCATTCACAGCAGAGCTGTGAAGATTGTAGTTGACTGTGATAAAAAACGTTTATTTGTGTATTTTTTTTTTTTTTTTTTTCTGCTGTCAGGGTTAGTTATCCTTTGCTAATGGGAACAATCCTTTGCTAAAATTGTATATTTCTTACAAAGATTTGATGCTATAACTTATTTATTTTCAACTGTCATAATTGTTTCTGTGCTTCTTATAGGCACAGTTCGTTTTCATATTATTGTAAATTACTTGAAAAGCATTTCCAAGTTGCTAGGGAGATCATGTCAGACTAATCTAATTGACTTCTTTGATTATGTAACAAAAGTATTAGACAAAGGAGGAGCAGTTGATGTAGCATATCTAGATTTCAGTAAAGCATTTGACACCGTCCCACACAATAAACTTATTCACAAACTATATCTCCTTGGTCTAGATTCAAAAATTGTGAACTGGGTGGAATGCTGGCTTAAGGACAGAAAACAAAGTGTCTTAGTAAATGGAGTTCATTCAGCAGAGGGGGCTGTTACTAGTGGTGTTCCTCAGGGGTCAGTTCTGGGGCCTGTTTTGTTTAACATATTTATCTGCGATATCAGCAAAGGGCTACAGGGGAAAGTATGTCTCTTTGCAGATGATACAAAAATTTGCAACAGAGTGGATGTTCCAGGGGGGGTAGACAAAATGAGAAGTGATATACAACAATTGGAGGATTGGACAAACGACTGGGATCTAAAGTTTAACACAGCAAAGTGTAAAATAATGCATTTAGGGAAGAAAAATCCAAATGTTAATTACAGACTCAATGACACTTTACTGACTGTTACAGACGAGGAACAGGACTTGGGAATTATTATTTCAGATGATTTAAAACTTAGTAAACAATGTAGTAAGGCAGCGAGTAAGGCTAGCAGAATGCTTGGATGTATTGGTAGAGGTATTTGCAGCAGAAATAGTAAGGTTCTTATGCCACTTTATAGATCATTAGTTAGGCCTCATCTTGAGTATTGTGTGCAGTTCTGGAGGCCATATCTTCAGAAGGATATTAACAAACTTGAATCTGTGCAAAGGAGGGCTACCAAAATGGTACATGGTCTAAAAAATAAAACTTACCAGGATAGGCTCAATGACCTAAATATGTATAGCTTAGAGGAGAGAAGGGAAAGAGGTGATATGATAGCAACTTTCAAGTACATTAAAGGGTTTAGTAAAACTGAGGCTGTGGGTATTTTACATAAAATGGAAAATTCAAGAACAAGGGGTCATGAGCTCAAGCTAAAGGGTAGTAGATTCAGGAGTAATTTGAGGAAGCACTTCTTTACAGAAAGAGTGATTGATTTATGGAATAAACTTCCTCAAGAGGTAGTAGCAACAAACACTGTGGGGGACTTTAAAAATGCATGGGACAAGCATAGGGCTATCCTACGAACTAGATAAGTTTATACTGTTAGGTAAGGTGGGGCAGACTTGCTGGGCCTATGGCTCTTATCTGCCGTCAATATCTATGTTTCTATGTTTCTATGTTTCAGAGCACTGTGGCTAAAATCCTGGTCAGCTGATGTTACTTCTAAATCTAAATTGCTTAATATACCTTTCAAAGGGCAGACCTTATTCGGGCCCGGGTTGAAAGAGATTATCGCTGACATTACAGGAGGTAAAGGCCATGCCCTGCCTCAGGACAAAGCCAAACCTAGGGCTAGACAGTCTAATTTTCGTTCCTTTCGTAATTTAAAGCAGGAACAGCATCAACTTCCTCTGCACCAAAACAGGAAGGAGCTGTTGCTCGCTACAGACAAGGCTGGAAACCTAACCAGTCCTGGAACAAGGGCAAGTAGGCCAGGAAACCTGCTGCTGCCCCTAAGACAGCATGAATCAAGGGCCCCCGATCCGGGACCGGATCTAGTAGGGGGCAGACTTTCTCTCTTCGCCCAGGCTTGGGCAAGAGATGTTCAGGATCCCTGGGCGTTAGAGATCATATCTCAGGGATACCTTCTGGACTTCAAATCCTCTCCCCCAAGAGGGAGATTTCATCTGTCAAGGTTGTCAACAAACCAAATAAAGAAAGAAGCGTTCCTACGCTGCGTACAAGATCTTTTATTAATGTGAGTGATCCATCCAGTTCCGCGGTCGGAACAAGGACAAGGGTTTTACTCAAATCTGTTTGTAGTTCCCAAAAAAGAGGGAACTTTCAGGCCAATCTTGGATTTAAAGATCCTAAACAAATTCCTAAGAGTTCCATCGTTCAAGATGGAAACTATTCGAACAATTTTGCCCATGATCCAAGAGGGTCAGTACATGACCACAGTGGATTTAAAAGATGCTTACCTTCACATACCGATTCACAGAAGTCATTACCGCTATCTAAGGTTTGCCTTTCTAGACAGGCATTACCAGTTTGTAGCTCTTCCATTCGGATTGGCTACGGCTCCAAGAATTTTCACAAAGGTTCTGGGTACTCTTTTGGCGGTACTAAGACCGCGAGGAATTTCGGTAGCTCCGTACCTAGACGACATTCTGATACAAGCTTCAAGCTTTCAAACTGTCAAGTCTCATACAGAGTTAGTACTGGCATTTCTAAGGTCGCATGGATGGAAGGTGAACGAAAAGAAGAGTTCTCTCTTTCCACTCACAAGAGTTCCCTTCTTAGGGACTCTGATAGATTCTGTAGAAATGAAGATTTACCTGACAGAAGACAGGTTAACAAAGCTTCAAAATGCATGCCGTGTCCTTCATTCCATTCAACACCCGTCAGTAGCTCAATGCATGGAGGTGATCGGCTTAATGGTAGCGGCAATGGACATAGTACCTTTTGCACGCTTACATCTCAGACCGCTGCAATTGTGCATGCTAAGTCAGTGGAATGGGGATTACTCAGATTTGTCCCCCACTCTGAATCTGAATCAAGAGACCAGAAATTCTCTTCTATGGTGGCTTTATCGGCCACACCTGTCCAGGGGGATGCCATTCAGCAGGCCAGACTGGACAATTGTAACAACAGACGCCAGCCTACTAGGTTGGGGCGCTGTCTGGAATTCTCTGAAGGCTCAGGGACAATGGAATCAGGAGGAGAGTCTCCTACCAATAAACATTCTGGAATTGAGAGCAGTTCTCAATGCCCTTCTGGCTTGGCCCCAGTTAACAACTCGGGGGTTCATCAGGTTTCAGTCGGACAACATCACGACTGTAGCTTACATCAACCATCAGGGAGGGACAAGAAGCTCCCTAGCAATGATGGAAGTATCAAAGATAATTCGCTGGGCAGAGTCTCACTCTTGCCACCTGTCTGCAATCGACATCCCGGGAGTGGAGAACTGGGAGGCGGATTTCTTAAGTCGTCAGACTTTTCATCCGGGGGAGTGGGAACTTCATCCGGAGGTCTTTGCCCAGATACTTCGATGTTGGGGCAAACCAGAGATAGATCTCATGGCGTCTCGTCAGAACGCCAAGCTTCCTCGCTACGGGTCCAGATCCAGGGATCCGGGAGCGGTTCTGATAGATGCTTTGACAGCACCTTGGACCTTCGGGATGGCTTATGTGTTTCCACCCTTCCCGATGCTTCCTCGATTGATTGCCAGAATCAAACAGGAGAGAGCATCAGTGATTCTAATAGCACCTGCATGGCCACGCAGGACTTGGTATGCAGATCTAGTGGACATGTCATCCTGTCCGCCTTGGTCTCTACCTCTGAAACAGGACCTTCTGATCCAGGGTCCATTCAAACATCAAAATCTAACTTCTCTGAAGCTGACTGCTTGGAAATTGAACGCTTGATTTTATCAAAACGTGGTTTTTCTGAGCCAGTTATTGATACCTTAATACAGGCTAGGAAGCCTGTTACCAGAAGGATTTACCATAAAATATGGCGTAAATACTTATATTGGTGCGAATCCAAGAGTTACTCATGGAGTAAGGTTAGGATTCCAAGGATATTGTCTTTTCTACAAGAAGGTTTAGAAAAGGGGTTACCCGCTAGTTCTTTAAAGGGACAGATTTCAGCTCTGTCCATTCTTTTACACAAACGTCTGTCAGAAGTTCCGGACGTTCAAGCTTTTTGTCAGGCTTTAGCTAGGATCAAGCCTGTGTTTAAAACTGTTGCTCCGCCATGGAGTTTGAACTTAGTTCTTAATGTTTTACAGGGTGTTCCGTTTGAACCCCTTCATTCCATTGATATCAAATTGTTATCTTGGAAAGTTCTGTTTTTAATGGCTATTTCCTCGGCTCGAAGAGTTTCTGAGTTATCTGCCTTACATTGTGATTCTCCTTATCTGATTTTTCATTCAGACAAGGTAGTTCTGCGTACTAAACCTGGGTTCCTACCTAAGGTGGTCACTAACAGGAATATCAATCAAGAGATTGTTGTTCCATCTTTGTGTCCTAATCCTTCCTCGAAGAAGGAACGTCTGCTACACAATCTAGATGTAGTCCGTGCCCTGAAATTTTATCTACAGGCAACTAAGGATTTTCGTCAAACGTCTTCCCTGTTTGTCGTTTATTCTGGTCAGAGGAGAGGTCAAAAAGCTTCGGCTACCTCTCTCTCTTTTTGGCTTCGTAGCATAATACGATTAGCCTATGAGACTGCTGGACAGCAGCCTCCTGAAAGAATTACAGCTCATTCTACTAGAGCTGTGGCTTCCACTTGGGCCTTTAAGAATGAGGCTTCTGTTGAACAGATTTGCAAGGCTGCAACTTGGTCTTCTCTTCATACTTTTTCCAAATTTTACAAATTTGACACTTTTGCTTCTTCGGAGACTGTTTTTGGGAGAAAGGTTCTTCAGGCAGTGGTTCCCTCCGTATAAAGAGCCTGCCTGTCCCTCCCGTCATCCGTGTACTTTTGCTTTGGTATTGGTATCCCAGAAGTAATGATGACCCGTGGACTGACCACACTTAACAGGAGAAAACAAAATTTATGCTTACCTGATAAATTCATTTCTCCTGTAGTGTGGTCAGTCCACGGCCCGCCCTGTTTTTTATGGCAGGCTAAAAAATTTTTGGATTATACTCCAGTCACCACTACACCCTTGGGCTTCTCCTTTCTCGTTGGTCCTTTGGTCGAATGACTGGGGGTGACGTAGAGGGGAGGAGCTATATAGCAGCTCTGCTGGGTGAATCCTCTTGCACTTCCTGTAGGGGAGGAGATAATATCCCAGAAGTAATGATGACCCGTGGACTGACCACACTACAGGAGAAATGAATTTATCGGGTAAGCATAAATTTTGTTTTCTTCGTTCTCTTGGTACCTTTTATTTGAAAAAGCAGGAATGTAAGCTTACGAGCTGGCCAACTTTTGATTCAGCACCTGGCTAGCTCCTGCCAATTAGTGTCTAAATTTAGCAACCAATCAGCAAGCGCTATCCAGTGTGCTGAACCAAAGATGGGCCGGCTTGTAAGCTTACATTCCTGCTTTTTCTAATAAAGATACCAAGAGTACGAAAAAAAATTGATAATAGGAGTAAATTAGACTATTCCTTTTAACTGTGTGTTTAATTCCTTTTTTTACTTTTATTATTTAATTTATTTTTTTTTGCAGACGAAAGACTGGTGGACTTATGAGTTCTGCTATGGAAAACATATCCAACAGTACCGTGTTGAAGGTATAGTTCCTTATTTTGTACAGGGGCAAATGGGCTAGACCTAGAGGGCAAGTGTCACTTTCCAATTTTTCTTTCAAATGTCTGGGTTATAAGCAGTGCAGTTTGATAATGTGAAAATGGTTTCCTTTGCTTGCTTTAGAAAAAAAAAAGTTGCATGCAATAAATATTTTTTTCTTGTGCCAGTCTCAACCACTGAATAAACATATATCAATTACACACTCACTTGCCTGTCAATTAAGTGCATGCATAGAGCACCTGCACCAATTAAAGCTTATTCATTCTTCAAAATCAGCACTGGGGTGGGGGTGTTAAAAGGTGGACAGTTATGTCCAAATTAAACTTTTATGGTTCAGATAGAGAATGGAATTTTAAACAACTTTCTACTTTTATTATAGGCTAATTTCTAAGACTCTGCAGTCCACCTCTTCTTATGTCACAGTCTGGCTGTGAATAGCTAATAAAATGTACTGTTTGTTCCTGTGTGCCATATAGATAATTGTGCTCTCCCCCAAGGAGTTAAGAGTCTGCACTAATTGCCTGAAATTCAAGTCTGTCAAAAGATCTAAGATAAGGAGGCAGTCTACAGAGTCTTAGATACAAGGTTATCATAAAGGTAAAAAATGTATTTATATAAGTGTTGGTTATGAAGAACTGGGGAATGGTAAATAAAGGGATTGTCTATCTTTCTAAACCAGTTCTAAACATTTTTGGTGTTTACTGTCCCTCTAAGTATTATGAGTCATCTTTCACCTATAATAATTTTTTTTATGGCCAAAAGTATTTGGATATCTGGCCATCACACCTAATATAAGCTTGTTGGACAGCCCCTTCTAAAACCATGGGAATTAATATGGAGTTAGCCCCTCCTTTTGTGGCTATAACAGCCGCAAGTCTATTGAAAAGAGTCAGGCAGGCACTGATGTTGTTCAAGGAAGTCTGACTAACTATCAGCGTTCCAAATCATCCTAAAGTTGTTTAATGGGGTTGAGGACAGGGCTCTGTGTAGGCCATTCGGTTCCTCCAAATCAAATTCGTCAAACTGTCTTCATGGACCTTGCTTTGTTTACAGTGGCACAGTCATGCTGGAACAGGAAAGGGCATTCCTCAAGCTGTTTCCACATAGTTGGAAGTATATAGTTGTCTAAAATGCCTTTGTATCCTGTAGCATTTAAATGACCCTTTACTGGAACTAAGGTGTCTAGCCCAGACCATTATCCCTTTTCCACCAAACTTTACGTTGGGCATTATGCGTTCCAGTAGGTATGGTTTTCTTGGCATCTGCCAAACCCAGATTCTTCCATAAAACTCCCAGATAGTGAAATGTGATTCATCACTGCAGAGATCACATTCCTGCTCCCGAGTCCAGTGGCAGCGTGCATTACAGCATTTTACACTATGCTTGGCATTGCACATGTAGATGTAATGCTTGTGTACAGCTGGTCTGCCATGGAAACCCATTTCATGAAGCTCCCGAAGTGCAGTTCAAAGGCAGTTTTAAACTCTGTAGTGAGTGATGCAACAGATGATAGGTGATTTTTACATGCTATGTGCTTCAGCCCTCGGTCCCGCTTTCTGTGTTTGTGTGGTCTGCCACTTTATGGTCTTGCTCTCCTACTTGCTTACATTTCATAATAGCACTAACAGCTGACTGCGGGAGACATTACATGAGCTGAGTGGTGGCATCCTATGCCAGTACCACGTTTAAAGTCAGAGCTTTTAGTACAACCCACTTAACTGCTGTTTGTCTATAGAGATTCTATTGTGCTGTACTGAATGTTAGGCACCTGTTAGTGAGCGAGGCTGAAACACCTGAACCCAATAATTAGTGGTATCCATTTACTTTTGGCCACAGCGTATTTTCTTCCTTTTTTTTTTTTTTTTTAAAAAACGGTGGTGAAAGTGAACTAATGCAATACTTTGAATGCATGTGAACTTTAAAAGAAAATCATACTGCCTACTTTATGCTTTAATAAGAAATCTTTTTGTATTCTTGGTAGTGGCCTCATGTCACTTACTATTTAAAACTACCATCTAAAATTTCAAATTGTACTAAATAGATATTTTATGTATTGGATTTATAGAACGCAATACTAAGAGTACAAATTGTCAGAATATTGTTAGTGTAGAAGTTAGGAAATGGTTAAGAAAACTTTTTGATAGTGTATATACTATTAATGTCTGTATATTGTTGCTTACTAAAAGGGTGATATTCGTTGTATTGGGCCAGCAAAAGTATAGTGCCATGTGTAGGGCCTTTTTAATCTGGGTTTACTATTTAAGCCTTTCTTACAGCCACTGTTCATCAACTCATTGCAGGTTAATACACAGTCTTCATTATGTTTCTTCTTAGTTTGGGATCAGATCAGCCTCTCAAATGGGAAACTAATTGCAAATGTTTGAGGTTTCTTAGGGCTCGATTTATCAAACTTTGTTCAAGATCGCCGTTCAGTTCTCCGTCAAGTACTCTGCATATCGCCATCCGATAGGCGCACATGTGCGCCATTATTTATCATAAAAGGGGTCGTATTTCTACGTTACTTTCCAAAGGCGAGATGTGGCGTGATATTGATAAATCTCGCCGTTATTCATATATTTGCGCCATATTTATTATTAAAAATGTCTTAAATTAAAGCGCATATGAGAAATAAATGTGAATTCTCATTGATTACTTTTTAATTTGTATTGTTCAGTTATCAATGTTACAAATTCGATGTGTGCTTTTCAATAAACACAAAATTTATTTATATTTACGATAATCGCTAACAATGTTTTAAAAATTTGAATATAATAATTGTGATCATATTATCACATTCTCTCACATATAAATCTTAAGTTAAATGGTAAGATTAAAATTTAATGTTGAAATAACACAATTTTTTGATATCTACTTTATTATTTGTTGTATCAATGTTTATATTATTTAAGAAAGCACATCAAGATCTCATTCAAAATTGTATTACAAATTATATCTTTTTATTAACTTTTGAACTACTTATCTAAACATGAGTTTCTGTATTTCAAAGATATAACCAAACCCTTTGATCTAACCCAACTCTTATATTTATATCCACCTCCCCCCTCAGCATTAATATTGGTTTTTTTAGATTAAATAAACACACACACACCTTTAAATTGTAAAATATATGTATTTATTGTAACCCAAAATAAAAGTTATTTTCATATCATAATATTTTTTTTTATTTAAAACTGAAAAGAAATTATTTTTTTCTTTATTGTTCCTAATTAAAAGGATTGATATTTTTCTCTTAAGTTTTGCACTTTTATGTATGTCCTCATCAAATTATTTTCAACTTCCAGCAGGGTATCCAAAATTTCTTTTTTGTTTATAGTTATTTCTTGCTCTTCAGCCACTATACCAATGAGAAATAGAAAAATAGTTATGTCATGACTTGAATACATTTCAGTAAAGTATTACAAGATCAATAGTGTTTTAACTAATGCTAACAAGAAACACAGACAAAAGACTAATCTCTTGTTAGAAGGTTTTATCTACACCTCTGTTGTTATTTAAAAGCATGTCATCTTGATAATACTGTGTACACGCACATGCATCTTTTGTTCCACACAATAGTGAATGCTAAAGATTGTTATGATACAAAAGAACTCACTCCAATCATAAAATTCCGTTACATTGGATGAATTAGATTGCATTTCTTCTTCCTGTTCAAGGTTCTGTCCTTCATCTTGAATAGCTGAAAGACATACATAATTATAACAGGAATACTTATGTAATAGAACAATGCTGATTGAAATCCATATCTCTTTTCAATAATTATTCACTAAAACAAAATTTCTATTTTAGTACAAATAATGACATAAAAGGAGTGACTGAATAGACATATGAACCTACATATATTATTGTCTTGTTGTTGCTCGCTATTTGGTGAATCTTGATTCATATTATTATTTTCCTCTTCAACAATTATATCTTCAATGGCATTTTGGTCTGTATCTTCTTCAATCATGTCTATAATTAATATGATTATAGTCATTAAATAGAATAATTTTATTTATTTGTAAGATATATGTTAATGAAATCTACCTTCATTGTCAGATTCATCATCAATGATGGGCATTGGCCTTCTGCGACGTTGTCGCCTCTTTTTTTTTTTTTGCCTTTTTGTAAAAAATTTGAACATATAAATGTTAATATCAATGATGAGTTATCTTAATATTATACATTTTAGTAACTATATTCATACCTGTTGTCATTATAGCCTCAGACTCCATAAAAACAGTCGGTAGTGGATCACAATCAGCTTCTGGACTGGATGGATTCCATTTTATTGGGCGCAGATAACGGGGCCTTTTTCTATTTTTGACTGTTAAAAATTGAAATACAATAGTATTTATATTTGTAATCGATTGCACAGTACAACATCAGACTGAAACAATTACATTGTTAATACTGTTTCACAAACCGCAATAAATATAAAATGTATCCAAAATTTGCAATTATATTTGTGCACAAAGTTCAAGATTATGTAAACAAAGTAACAACTAAT